>NC_132816.1:18968814-19228814 GCF_048594095.1 Paramormyrops kingsleyae
TTCATGTCGCCGCGGTTACCTGTCCCTTAGCGACCGATTTAGCGACACACGACTCCCACCTTGACACGAGTGACCCCACCCCCCCCCAGCCATTAGCCAGCGGTCACGCTCACTCCAAATGACACGCCCACACGTGTGTCACACCCACGCATGCAGAATGGGCCGGTGTGCGACTCTGTGGGCTACAACCCTGTGCCTAGATTACCGGTGTCTCGCCAGTTCAAATCCCGTAGTTCGAAGAGTGACGTGACCTTTGACCCCCTGAGCAAGGCCTTTGACCCCCAAGTGCTAGAGGGATTAGCCGACCCTGCTTTATCGAGTAAGTGCGCGCTGCTTTGGATACAACCATCTGCTTGGTATATAGACGCAGATGTAATGTAAATGGAAGGAAGCGGAGACCTTACAGCCAGTGGCCAGCAGAGGGCAAGGCGGTGTGACGACAAGGACACCGTACCTCGTACACGTACACGGACACACGCCACGCACGTGCCGCCAAGCTAAACAAAACAGCATCTGACCAGCGAGGCCAGGGCAGCTACGATGGTGTTAAAGCACACAGGGATAGGGATCGGGGCACGGGGGGCAGGACGTGGCTGCGTATTACGCTCCTGCTTCACTAAGGATGTCCTGTCCGCAACCACGAGGAGAAGCATGAGGTAATGAAAAGGGCCATTGTGGGCGGGGCCAGCGTGGGGGGCTGACGTCTATAAGAGGAGCTGCTCTCTTCTAGGAACGCGGCCCTGTCTTTACAGACGTATCCAGAATGAACAATGACAGCCGTGTCTCTGACGGAGGCCCCGCCCCCCCCAGCCCTCGCTATCCTGCGTCACTCTCAGTGAATTGTGTTGACAGGCAGCGCTGCTGTGAAGGACGACATCATCGCGCCGCTCTCCCCCCCCCCCCCCGACCGGGGCGCGCCAGGGTCTCTAACAGCCTGCTGACTGCACCCAAACAGTCCGCCACACGCACCAGGAGTCAGAGTAAGGAGTCTGAGTCTGAGCCACGGCCTCTTCCTCTAATCGAGAGTAGTAATCCCTAGGCCATCTCTCCAGTACACGGCGATCGTTTGATAATGCCTGGCGAGCAACCCTCATTCGGCGACGCCCGACAGCAAAGAGGGGTTCACGCAGATCTCCCAGTCGGCCGCGCTGTTTAGATGGACCTTCCGCTCCGCCACAGAGGACCTGTTCCCCCGTCCCCACACGCGAGCCGCCTTATCTCGCCAAGGCCCCGTGGCAGAACCGCGTCACCCGCATGGGTGCCGGGCGCCAAACGGGTCGCGTGAATTCAGGACGGCGTCCCAGACGCAGACGGCGTGTTATGGCAGATCAGATATGACGGATCTTCAGTGGAGGAGAACAAAAGGGCCAGCAGCGGAGAAGACAGATACTGGAGACAAGTAAAAATACAGAGAACACTTTGCATTCCTTGATCTGTCTAGATATGATACCTTAAAATTAAACTAAATGTCTGACTGCTAAACTGCTTAATTTAGGAGAACCGAGCGGAGGAGGGGGTACGGAGATCCCTGGGAGGCCCGCGGGCGATGACATCACGGCTAAGCGCCGAGGCCACATCCTTGTTCTGTCCCGTGACATTCCCGCTTATCCCAGCCCATAGTGCTCACCGTGAGACCAACTGGAGAGAGCACCCGATTCATCGAGCTGCCCTGTAAAGAGCGGAAACGGGAGATCATTCTCCCTTTAGTCTTATTGTTTTGGAGCGTGAGTTTGTGGATAATGCACCTGGTCTATCAAAGGCTTTATGTTACACTAAATTACCATATAATTTCAAAATATGCATATTCTCCTTAAAGCTAATGCCTCACGTTGCTTAAATAGATGTTGGGTAAAATTTCTTTTAACCAGAAGTAACCTGGGCAGCGACAGTTTTCGGAAAATCTTTCAGAATCATTTCTGCAGGAAGCATAAAGTTTTTCATTTTGATTATACCACCTTAAGGACGTTTGTTTCACTTTAACGCTAAAAAGTTCTGCGAACTGGCTGCAGGTATTTCCCAGCTTGCCCCAGTCACACGCTTGTCAGATTGTGTTTTACTCGAGGCCGATGCAAACGTTCAGCGCCCCTTGCGAATCGTCCCTCTAAGTCAGTGAGCCACCAACGTGAAGATCGACATTGCGTTATATAACGCGGTAAGAGTACCCGTGTCACCGCGTCCACGCACCTTCCCGCGCTGCAACCTAACACCTTAGCAACAAGGTCAGCACCGCATGACCCAATCGCAGCGTGCTGAGTCAGAGAGGAGGGGATACCCTTAAATTAGCAGAACTGGGTCACCTCCTGCTAGCGTTAGAACATGTGCAGGGCAACAAGTTTTCTCCAAATGACTTCAGATTATTATTAAGAGGAATAATATTGCAATGCAATAAAAACAAAATGAAAGAACAATAATTACATGAGTTGTAAAATTCCATTTTAAGTATACTAATGTCTGACTACAGCTTTCAGAAATGTATTATATGATTTATTATTTAAATGCATCTCAGGATTTGGGTACGTGTCGCTGCATCGAGGCCACCGTGTCACAGGAGCCCAAGGCACAATTCAGGAAAATCCAGTTCGACTCACCTGTTCTTCTCCAGCTCGTTGTGTGTAGACCTGCAGTTAAAAAGAGGCGGGGGGGGGGGGGGGGCAATCAGATTATACAGGCTCCACACTCACTGATCCAACAGAAAACAAAAATTTCAGACAATATAAACACTTGCAACAGCGTTCGGTCAAAAGCATAAGCTGTTTAATACTGACACTGTAACAGACGAGGCAAATACATAAACAAATACAAGAGGAGGTCCAGCCCTGTCACATGCATCCTGCCAGGAAGAAGATTTAGTCGTTAATCTGACCTGCAGCAGTGAATCCCTGACTGGCTGCCTCTCTAACCGCCCTCCCGGCCCCGCGAGCCGATCCGAAGGGCTGCCAGGGCCGGGCCCCGAAGAGCTTCTCTGTGAGGCAACACGATGCAGGGAAACATGTGGCACGGACGGCTAAACAGCCCGGCTCCACGACGGACGAGGCCAACACACAACGGGCAGACCCACTGCCCAGGACCTGCTCTGCTCCTCTCCTATTGGTCATTACTATTAACACTTTATTCCAAAGGGTCGTGTGGCTGATTGGGGCTCGCTGTGTTGTATAACGCTGCATGTGTGGTGGCTGGCACGCGCATTTTCGATACCAGTGAAAGAATAAACCGGAACTAGTGCTTTATGGAGAACGACTTCACAACCCTTTTATGAAAATGACACAAGCATATGGGCATATTCTTACTGATCCGCATACCACGTTCAACAAGATAAACGCAGAAAATAGCTGGAGATAATTATAAAGATGAATCATCATTCTGTGTATGTCACGTTGGCTCCACGGACAACAAAATCAACCGGCCTGAACCTTTTTTTGTGAAAGGGGAAGATAAAACGCCATGGAGGGTAGTCACGGCTGTCGGCTTCACTTTGCACATCCGAGCTGCAGTCATCTCATCACAGTGACATCGCGCTTCCTTTGAGCATGCAGCTTCACGAGCTCTGGGTGCCTGGGTCATGAGGCATTAAGGCCTCTGCAATCTTTTACACTAGGATACATTCGAATGGCTTGATTTTAATCAAAAGCCCGCACGCCTCTTATCCAGGCAGTCTGTGGAGCCCACACACGCATCTGTAGCGTGGGAGACAATGACGTTTGTTGGATCGAGGGACTGAAAAGAGAGTTTGTAGATAAGTCCTCAGCATACCAAATGAAACCCGAGTGGAAGCCTTAGATGGAAAAGGCAGTGTAATAAATATGCCAGAGGAACAAAATATCAACATTCACGACTATCTTTCTTTAAAATGTTCAGAGCTTGGTGCAGTATGTGCTGCATGGCTATTCTGAATTTCTAACAAAAACCGGGCACAGAAAATACAGCGGGGACCTGGAGCAAGGCGCCACGCGCACGTAATCCATCACCTCGAGGCACCCAGCAGCGTCATCCTAAATGCAGATTTAATGGGAGAATAAGCGACCCCAAAATGCCAAAGCGAGCTGCATTTTCACCTAAAGTCACTTTACGCTCTGCGACCTTGGGAGAGCTAATTTAATTTAAATCCTCGATCACGGAATGCCTCGGAGCATGTCATAAACATCACAATAAATCATTTACTACCGTGCCATTACGGCACCTATCTCGTGGTCAAATATTGCATAGTAATGAGCTGCTGCTTTTACTTCATACGGGGTACAGCACTTATTCTAAAATGGACACCGCATGACAGAATACAAACTGCGTGTTTTTCGTGATCCAGAAGGATGCAATGGATAAACCCACGCGATTCAAGTCATTTTCCTAACACCACAATAAAATACGTATTCAAGCTTTTCTCATGCTTGTAAAATCGACTCTAGATCTATTCCTCACGTCCTGTAACATCACCAAAGAGTAAATAAGAGATTTTTTTTTACACGTAAGGGTTCGATGCGAAATGCATGCACGTGACAAAAATAAAATTAGGCTTAATTCTCAAACTGTTAATCATCCTAAGGTGTTAATGTTCCCATATTAATCCGGGCGATATATATGAATGTAAAGGTCACGTCGTTTGTGAAATATCGATGAAAGGCAAAGAGTGTTCGTCACACATGGAAGACAACACCGTAGAGATGGTCCCTAACCTAAGCGCCGCAGCCAGTTTGACAATCAGCTGATGAGAGAGAGAGAGCTTCCCCCCTCCCCCAAGCCAGGAGCTGGAACAAGTGCCAGTGCAATGCAAAAAAACACACATCCGCAATATTTATTTCATCTTCCTATCGTACTGCATGGGTTAATAGCAATTTATATAAGCACCATTAGATTAAAATATCGTGTTGCTGCCTGACACGCAGATAAGAGGAGCCTTCTTGCAGCGCACGCCGAAGTTACGGGGCTATCGCTGCTGTTAAATGTCTGCCCTCGTAAATTTCCTTATCTTGCAAGTTCATATCGTCTGGCTGCAAAATGCGTATAGGGGCGAGAATGAGAAACAGAAAGTGGATGTTGCGGGGACTCAGGGCAGCGGCGATGCGGTGCAGTTTGCTAGGGTCTCGTTAGGGTAGAACCGGGTCGGTTGCAGAGGACAAATGCGGCGCTTACCTGTTGTGGTTGGTGTTGTACTTTTTATTTCGAAATTTCCGTTGTCTTTGATAGCTTGTGTTCTGGATTGATGGAAACATCGAAGCGTACCCGTGTTCACATTCTGGCGAGAAAGGCAAAAGACAGACTGCCTGTCATTCCAGTTTACCATCCCCCCCATAGGATCACACACAGGCTATATACTGTACATGTCAGTTCCTATCGGTACCGTGCATGCACTAAAACCCCAGTTTCATGTCGGTCGTTTGCAGCTTCACACAAAACCATCAAGCCACCAACCGAAGAAATGCAACACACTACAAACCCCAATGATAGTTTTAAAAACTGGGAATAAATAACATTTCCTGGTTACGTACCTCTCTCTCTCCTATCTAGATATTCCGCAGCCTCCAATAACCTTTGGATATTAATGAGTTGCACTGCCGTCATTCTGCGTGTAGGTAGCTTGCTATGATTATTACTGAAATATATTGCTGAACAGATTTATATCTCACTAGAAACACTAGATATTGTCACTTATACAGTATACGGTATTGCTTCGAATTAAACTTTCGTGATTTTTCAATATTTTTAAAAAATAAAGCTTGCTACGTCTAGCTGCCAAAGCACCGAAATATTTCGTAGCTGGCGTTATCTAGTTTACTCAACTTTCGCTTTTATTTTAAAAATAAAACATTATAATATCAAAGTATTAAAAATACTTAGGAATCACACAACTACAAATCGTACAAAACAGATATAAACGATATAAAATTCTTCCCCCCGAAAGCCCACAGCCTCCAGAGTCCCCTTGGTGCCTGTTTAACTCCACCCCCAGTTTGTTTACCTGCCTCACAGCTGAGGGAGGAGACATGCCACGGCGCAAAGCTTCATGGGAAAGCGAGTCTCCATAATACAGTAGCAGTAATAATAATAATATGTCTATCTGTATTGGTACTACTAGCACAAGCCTGATATTCGCATAATAACGTACTGGTGTTACGTACTTATCAAACGACGGTAAAACAGAACAAGAATAAAAAGTAAAAATCTAAAAAACAAATGTGATTTACTAACCGTTGTTATTATATGTCTTTTTTTTTTTATCGTGAACCATTGCTCGTGACTTTAAACGCGTGACACACAGGAAAAAAAATTAACAGAAAATATGACGAGACGGGTCAAGCTCTGCTGCAGATCGGAATGCAGTAGTCATCTTATGAACAATATACAATAGTGTTATGCATTTATGATCAAAATAATACGTATGATATTGCTATGACATGGGGCGACAGAATACGCGACTTCCGTAGTCACGTTTGCTATTGCGACACATCCTACAAGTCCCAAAAGACCTCAAAACATTAGGGTCTTTAAAGCAACTCGTGGCCAGGCCCAGCAACACATGACATCATCACAAACCACGTGGTCTATTGGACATGCACGCTAAGTACAGTCAGCAAACTAACATTCAACCAATCAGAGAGCTTGAATGTGCTCCATGTGGAAATCATGTGAGTACTCCTGCTGAGACCAGGAAGCAGATAATTTTTTTTTAATGCAGCGTCGTGCAATTTCATTTTTATTTGTTTTTGCTAACTGCTGAACTTTAATTAATAGTCTTTTTTCCCTCATATTTTAATCGATATGTATGGAGATACAGGTATATATTTGTGTACATTCATGTTTGTTTCCATTTTTCATTTCATTTTTTAATGGCTGTTCTTAATATTCCCGCTGACAAACATTTGAGTTTGACACACACCTCCGTATAACCATGAAGTTTAATTAGGTAATACAAAAATGTTTTTAAAAATATGATTTAAAGAGGAATATGCTGCACGTCGCCGCAGTGCTGCACTTGATTTCCCGTGGTTCTGCAGTGACTAAAAGTAATTCAGACAAATTATGCATTTTAACGGTGTATTTTATGAGTCCAACCTTTTACGTGCATAGATAACAGAAAATTTCAATATGAACGACCGTTTCTGTTCCTACAAAGGCAGGTAGAGTAAACAAGTAAATATTACCTCGTCACATCCATATTTGTAGAAAAACATTCGCTTAAAATGTACAATAAAGTGATTATTTGCTTGAAAATGCGCGGATGCACACGGTATATTTAACAGGCAAAATAATCTTCATCTCTAACGCACAAGATTTTTCTAGGGAATGACCTGATTCATAGCCACCGGGCTAAATTTTTGACATTCATGTAGGCCTATTCGTTTGTTTTACGGTAAAATATAAAAGATGTATTTTCAAAGTGACGCATAGCAAATAAGTACAATTGTGCGATAAATGGTTTACACAGCTAACTCTTGTGCGCCGTCCCCATTAATCAAATCTTGTTTTATATTACTTCGGGATCAGAAGCATAAAATAGGTCAAAACGCTATAAGCAGGTTAATAATTACCAGATTATATTTTTTTCCTCCTCAAAAACCGTATCACTAAGATCAGAGCATCTGCAATATAGTTATCTGGTCGCCGTTTGCTAGCTTGTTCCTCGGACCAACATATACGTTAAAAAAATTAAACTTTATATAGGCCATGCAGTATATTTTAGAGTTTTCCTTAGTATGAAATTGAGTGTGGGGGCGTCGGGGACCACGCAATGTATACTGTGTGGGAAGACTTGGAGGACAGCGATATATTTCATCCTACGCTTCTTGTGAGCCCAGCAGTCGAGGGCATGTCCGTACGTAGTTTTCACAAGAATACTGTTTCCAAGTATAAGAAAAGTAAAACCTGAATATTGTATTCGGATTAATCCCAGAAATCAATAACAAAATTCTAGATCACTGCACACATGTATTACATGAATATAAATTAAATAGTTCAACGTAAGACTTAAAAGAGAATCTTAAACAGTAATAATACAAGTTTATGGTGCATCCCCCTTCTTGGATTTGTGAAAATCTTTATGATAAACTGTACTGAGGCAGATCACGTTTTTGTATGGCTAGCTAGTTGTTCGTAGTTCGTTCAACTCAGTCCTTTGTTGTCTGAGTCTGGTGACAATGATATTTTTTGTTTTTTTCTTTCTGAAGCATTAAATACTGAGGAAACGCCACCACTCTGGGCAATTTGACTTACTTCCATCTTTCTTTTCGTTATTTTCAATGTAACTTGCTGCCTCCAGTAAAACTTGAACGTTTTTCAGGAAAGTGTCGATCTGGTCCATAGCAGAGTCACTGGCGTTAAAGACGTCATTGAAAGGACAACTAGACATCTCAGTGAAATCCCGCTGATCCACCGAGCCCTCGGACTCCAGAAATACATCTTCGGATTTCAGTCGCCTCTGTTGCCTTTCACTTTTGACCATTTTATTTAATTTAATTTATTTTTTTCCTGGAAGATACGCTTTTTTGACGGAGATCCTCTGCTCGGCTTTCCTCCTGCGTTGCGTCTTAAGAGGGCATAAATGAGTGAGGGATGCGATGCCTGGGGATGTCAGCTCTCGTCGCGGCGCGCATGGTCCTTGCGCCCGCCCTGTTCAACGCGCCACAATCTATATCCGCGCCGCAAATTCTCCTAACAAAACCAAATATTTGATGATTTACTAGTCTTGCCCCTCCAAATTCATACCAGTGAAACATTCTTTGAAATGCAATTTCGACGCATTTGTGACATTTTGGAATCACGGTGTAGTTGTGCGCACTCTGTTATTCTCTCCCTACGTTGCACTTGCTCAGCATAACGGCGCTACTAATTTTCCACCGACAGTGCTGATTTGATTCCCACACAGCTCAAATAAACACTCCGGGTGTTAAATGGGCGCTCCCCTTTCTTTTTTTTCTATCATACGTGTAATCAAGTTTTGATAATGGACTTTAGTGATTCGTTTGCCCATGCGTGGTTAAACTGAATCTGGAAAAATATCTTAAAATCTTGCGATAAGTACGAATAATAATAATAATAATGATATATTTTAAAAAACGATTTAGGGGAGGCATCCCTACTCCAGACATTTCCAATCGCCTTTTTTTTCCACGTCTGTGAGAGCAGGTCCAACCTTTTTCCACAGCCAGAACAGAGGATCGCAGTTCAGTATCCGCCACTTCAAAGGCACCGCAGCGGGACGCTCGGTTTTGATGTAAAGTTCACAGAAAAGACTTGAAAGTTCACTTCACAAGGGGAGCATTCAATGCCGTTAAAGTAGGAGAGCGGCGATGCGCGGAGGAACCTCGGGGAGACCGCTGAAGTAGTACATTTTAAATAAAAATAATAAAAAAAGAAATAGCATAGCAGGAAACAAAGTCTTCATACTGAGCCCCTTGTGATTTTTTTTCTTTAGGCGTACTGGTTAAGTGCAAGGCCCAAGGGGCAAAAATAAACGGGGGAGGGAGCCGATGTTTGTGACTCTTACTACAGCCTTTTTGCTATTTTGCGAGAACTCGGGGACATAGTCTGGGCTGGGCCTGATTAAATATAGGCATACCCGTGTTTTAACGGACATGGAAACAGAAAATGCTACTGGTGGCCTGTGTTCTCGCTTCCGAAATATGCAAAGTGAAATTGGCGTATCTGACAAAACAAGATGACACGGGGAAATCATTAGATTAATTAAGTCTTTCGATGGAAAATACGGGAATCTCAGTCTAACAAAAACATCTCACAGAAGGAATAACACTATACAGCAATTTCAGGTTATATGTAGGCCTATAAATATATCAATTTTAATTCCAGTCCCTAAAAAATTAGGCAAGGCATTAGGAACAGGCAAAATGGGTTTCACCCAACCCTGTTTGATGTATGAAACCTTAAAACATTAAAAATCAAACTTAGTTATACCATTGGTGCGTACGCCGACATTTATTGGTAAATATATGACGTCAGTAAAGGTCACGCGGCAGGTGTATAAACCCTTTGACACGGCACGTACTGACCTGCAAGTGTTTAATGAAACCTGATCATACTGGGTCTACCGGCACCATTCTGCATGGTAACAACTCATTTAATGCATGTCTTAAGTTCCCCAGCTTCAAGGAGACGTATGTGATAACGGGGGGTGGTGTGGTTATAATGCTTTATAGTTATAGATTAACGACAGCAGGATTAGCAAAATCAATTTCTGACATAACGTCTCTGGTCTGTGGGTGACGTGCAGAAAGTTTTATTCCGAGACGTGTCAAGTCAGCCATTTTAAACTGATTTCTCATTTATAAAATAACGTTAATAACTAAACTAAAAGTCAAAACGACCTTACTCTCAGACGATGTAATCTGCACTAGAACATTTTTCCTGTCACTCTTATTTATGTAACTTTTACTGTATGTAAAAGTAGAATCGTGCTGTTAAGTTAAGCCTATCAGAGAAGTTTATCTCAGAGTTATTCAGCTGACAGCAGAATTAAGGCGAGCTGTTGAGTCTGCGCCCTTATCCAATGATCTATGGCTCCTTGCTGCTTTGCATACTAGCCCCCGTATCGCTGCGCTGTTAGGCAGGGTGGCATGTGACCCCTGAATGCCTTGTGTGGCTTTTAATCGTGTTTGCCCTAGAGATGCAGGCTGTTTTTAATATGCGGTTCCCGTTTAAGACCCACCCCCCCGCTCCTGACCGCGCGTCGCTGGACAGTCCTGCTTTGGGACGGAGAGGTCCGCAGTACAAACACGCGGATGACGCTCGAGTTTGCCAAAAACGCCACACAAACGCTTTTATTGTACTGTATGGGTTAGCATTTCTGGGCAGCCGCGACAGGCAAACCATATTCGAGGAAATGATGATTCTTTACCGTGCTTTTGTTTGGAAAAATAAATGGGCACAGAACTAATCACCACCAGGGGCCTGTATCACGAAGCAAGATTTATTGGTTAGCTAGATAACTTGTCAGATTTAAGGTACCCCAGTTGAAATGGGCGTTATCGTTCGTCTTCGTTCAGTTACACTTAATCCAGATGATTTTAAATCTGATAAATTATCCTTAATTTAACCCAAAAATCCAACTTCGTGATACAGACCCCTGGTTAGTTCTCACAGATCTTAAGCAGAAACCGGCACGGTCAGTTATTAAAATATTTCTTGGAACAAATTCTGAATAGTGCATGGTAGATACTGAGATTAAGAACCAGACACTACAGGGCACCGCAACGTAAAATATAGACAAATGGTAAATGGTAAATGGACTGCATTTATATAGCGCTTTTTACTACTCTTACGAGTACCAAAGCGCTTTACAGTTATGCCTCACATTCACCCATCCACACTCACATTCACACACCGGTGGCGGACAAGGCAAGGATGTCAGGACACTGGGCAGGACGGGGGGTGCATTTGGATGAAAGGCAGCGATACTGTGAAGTTAAACTAGATCCGTGAAGGTAGACGTTACGGTGACACTAAAATCTATTCGCGAGATATATCAAATAATCTCCGTTTCGTGTTTCCTGTGGTTAACCCCGAACCCATGGAATGAAACAAAACCAGCGTTTTCTTTCCCAAGTATGTATGTTTTAACCTCTAGAGAGAAAAAAAAAACAGAAAGTAACATTGATCTTATGCTAGCGAGGGTTTTGATTTACCAAGGAACCGCATCTACAGGCGTCCGGTAGACTTAAGATGAATTAATCCTACAATGAAGGAAATGTATGAAAGTAACATTTTATCTGAATTTACTAGTTAATGCACATAATATATGAAGAGTCACGCGATATCCTACTAAAAATCCGGAAAAGATAAGGATATATTATTTTGTTTTGTGGCAACGCTATAAGTGCAATGTATTTGCTTTAATGAGCTAATTACATTTACAAAGAATAGTAACAGTTCTCTAGAAACATGATATTCTTCATAAGGCCGGACTGAATAAGATGTCAGTGGTGGTTAATAATCTTTAGGGGATAGAAAGAGTTTCCTGAGAAGTAAAAAAAAAATAAAAATACAATCTGAGCGGCCCAGTAGACGCTGTCTTTTATCAGAAACTAAGCACATGTTTATCGCCTTTTATTATCAGATGTTACTCTGCTTCCCTTTGTGAAACGCGGTCTGCGTTTACCAAAAGAAAACTTCCTGACTGTTATCTCGGTCACGCTATTTCTGTACCTTCCCCTTTCCCAAAATTTACCCCAACCCCCAGCGACACGCAGTCCACAAAAAAGTCTCCCCCGCCGCTTCCTCCCCCGGCAGCCAAAAACGCTCCGTCCTTTGGCTCGCGGAGAGAATTCCCAGGTCCGGGGACCCCTTTGCAACGTGAACGGGTTCACGTCAGGGAGGCAGAGTCCCCATCGACAGGGGTGGTGGCCCTAGGCTTGCCCGTGACCATTGTTTAACTCTGTTCCCAAAGAAAGCCATCTGGTGACAATGGCACTTGTGCCAAAGGGGGGCGGGGGGGGGGGGGGGGGGGGGATAAAAAGTGAGAGAGAACGTCCCCTCCTTTAATTAGGGTGGAGGGTGCTCAGGTTCCTCTTTGCCCTGAATTTCAGCCAGCCTGTCATTACTGACGCAACACAGGCCTGCTGAGATTTTTTTGTGTGTCTCCGTCTTGAGGTGGTTAGCTCACTGTCCCCCAGAACCGCCCCTGGATACAGAGCGGAGCGAAATTAACTCCGCGCCTAATGGTGTTTGTCGCTGTCCTTGTAAATTAGAGGGAAAGATGAAGGGGGGAAAAAAACCCCAAAAAGATTAAAGAGAACAAGCTGAAAGTACAAATGGCCCAACGGGGCTGACCTCAGTCCAGAAAACGCCTCCCTGTGCTGCCCTGCTGTCTGGGGGCCCGGAGACACAAAGGTTCTTCCGTTTTATCTTCAAATGTGGCAGAGCCAGGGGACAGGAGGTGGTGGGAATGGTCCTCCTGTAATTTTCACAGCAGCCCTGCAGATTGTGGCCACGCCCACTTCCTGAATCCCGTCTCTGAGTGGAGCCTCAGAGCCTCTGACCAGCCTCACCTCCATCACATGATCACTTTTTCTTTCCTGTTTGTTTGTGCAGTCGCTGTGGTATGTGTGTGTGTGTGTGTGTGTGTGTGTGTGTGTGTGTTCCCCCCCCCCCCCCCCACCAGTTTCACGTGTAAATTGTCGCTTTGGCTTCACTAGCTGCGGGGGCGTGACGCCGGCCTTCATATCAAAGGGGAAATTGTACAATTACTCAAGAATTCATGGATTTCCACTTTGTAACTGGGAAGCATCCAGTCTCTCGTACAGATCTATGGTTTTAAATATATTCAAGATGTTGAACTTCATGAAGTACCCACCTCCGCAAACAGCCACAATCAGATCCAAGATATTCCAGTTTTACATGATGAATTGCATTGCTGTCTTGGGCATGTCTCATGTACCTGTCTGAGAGGTTAATGGGAAACATTCCACTCAGACTGGGGGGAGGCGGGTCTGTGGGGAAGGCCTGCTAAGCGGTGATCTTTCTGTGGGTCTCTGCTGGTCCCATCACCCCCATTACGACCGGCCTCCCAGTGTGCCAATCTCATTAGGTTAAGATGGCACCCAGCAGGAGTAGGAGATCTGACCTCAGGGGACTGTCGCTTAGATTGCAGTGCCGGTATTTCACAGGATTGCATGCAGATACTACAGGCTTTTCTTTTTTGTTTTAATAATTGCACCACTTTATATTGTGGTACTGTGAGCAGATTCATCTCAATATGTAAACCCCCCCTATAGTTGTGGATGGAAAAAAACATTTAGGGCCTTTTATTTACAGAAATGGATGGCGGTACTTACTGTCCGGGATTTTAGTTTAGCATTCGCTATTGTTGATTTTGGCATTTAGCATTGCTTAGCATCGTTGAGTTTAGCATTTAGCACTGCGTAGCATCGCTGTGGCGTTCCAGTTAGCCTGTAAATGGGGAAGACATGTAGAGGTCGTGACCTACGGGAGCCTCTGTACCGTGGGAGGGCGACCCGGCGGACGGCCGCAAAACAGGGCTAGCCAATAAGCAACAGAGGGTCAGAGGGTAGCAGCAATATCAGCACCAATAAATCACTGCGTAAGGAAGGGTGTCTGTGCAGCCTTCCACATCGCCACGCCGACATCGACAAAGGTCCTCCGGGTCTCGGCCCGTGCTCGTCCCCCAGGACACTTTAATTACCCTACTTAGCTTCTGCGGGGGGGGGGGGGGGAACAGCCCGTCATCTCCTAACAGACCATGCTCCCGCCCATCTGGATCAAGCCTTTACCGGTCTGGTGATCCATAGCAAACGGGTAATGGGGGGTGGGCTTGGTTTGGGGAGCTTAGGGGATGCCCCCCCCGAGAAGGAAAATGCCACACCCGCTGACGACAGAGATCAAAGGGGAACTTGCTGTTGGGGGATTAAGAACATGAGCACAGATTGGCCAAGAGTCATAATGAATGAATCTGACATTCCAATATTTATCCTAATACTTTATAAATAAATTATAACCAGAAGATGTGTTATTCTTATTTGGAGCAATAAGAATGAGGGGAAAAAACATTTTTGACGAGATATCCGTCCTGCAAACATGAGGGGTATTTAATCTGTTTTGCCCTTCTGTCTGTGACGGGGGCTCCCTAAGATCCACCCCCCCCCCCCCCCCCCGGCCTGGCAAGATGGAGGTGGGATGCACGGCTCCTTTCAGTGCGACGCGCCCAGTTGCTCTAATTCCATCAGCAACTAATCTCAGGATGAGTGTCAGTTCCAGGGCTTCCGGGACGACTTTCAGGATACAATATGGTTGGGGCTGGGGGGGGGGGGGGGGGAGTTGGGGGGAGAGAATTAGGGCCGCTCCTGACCGAGAAGCCGGTCTCCAAGTTCAACTGGCCCTCAAAGGCCTGTCCCACCCTCACCCCGCCCCTAACAGTGATGGACAGCTCGAGCTGCCAATCAGAAGGTGTGGGGGGTGGTTAACATCTGTGCCACTGAGTACTCTCCCTGGATGTGCGACTTAACAGCAGGAGACACACACAGCGTGGTCCTACGTGCAGAACGTTCTGCTTTACACCCAAACGGCCCTCATTCCAGGTGCATCTCCCCCCCCCCCCGCCAGTCTGGGCTCGCTCTAGAAATTAAAATCAAGGGGGTGGTTCAGACACGGGAGTTCAGGCCCTGTAATGCTAACAGCGCTAACCAAGAAGACACCATTAGCGGTCTTCATAAGCCACGGCCGAGCATCAGTGTAAGATGAGGGAAAAAAAGCCAGTTACTGTCTCAGGGGCTTGGGAAATCAAATCTGAAAAAAGGGAACTATTTGTGTGGTCTGATTTCGAAGAACCTCCCCCCCCCCCCACTTCAGACAGAGTCACATTGTTGCATGAGGTGGGGT
Organism: Paramormyrops kingsleyae; assembly: GCF_048594095.1. NCBI lineage: Eukaryota > Metazoa > Chordata > Actinopteri > Osteoglossiformes > Mormyridae > Paramormyrops > Paramormyrops kingsleyae. The sequence continues at coordinate 18,984,151 of NC_132816.1, forward strand.
GGAGACTTTCAGGGGGAAGGTTTATATTTCATACTGCAGCTGCAGCGGGGAGTGGAGTGGAGCACGGAGCTGAATCACAGTGGGATTTATTTGCGTCTGACGCTGGACCCTAGCAGCCCTTCGACCACCTAATAAGTCATTTTCTCGCGCCAGAAAAAGGAAGAGCCACAGACGGAGAGTGGAGCCCCGCTTCACGTGGGGGTCGCTGGGGCAGACAAAGGCCGCAGATGGCCGCCCTCCCTGCAGATGTGGCCGTTCCAGTGGGTGGAGTGTGGGGTTGGATGTTCAGGGCTTGTAACGGATGCGCGTGAGAGAGCAAGTCCCCCCCCACCCACCACAGCGAGAGCTCATTTTGGGACACCTTCTCAAAGGGCAGGGGAGGAAGGACGCCCTTCAGTAGAGGGGGGAGGAGGCCAGAAGGGCAGCCTATAGGCCAGGATCGGGAGACGTTCATAATGAGGTTATGTGGTCACATGTAAACGATGCGAGGCGGCCTGTGTGCTGCAGTCCGGGGGGGGGGGGGGTATGGCATGCAATAATCATCCGGTTTCCATGGTGCGTCGGTCCATTGTGAAGCCGCTGCCAGTTGGAAGGTCCACTGGCCTTTCAGGACGTGTCGCCTGTCAGGGTGATGCTGCGGACACACGCTGACGCTATAGAGTTACTTCATTCATCAGGTTAGCAGCCAGGCAGAGCCGAGTGCGGCTCCGAGAGCCAAAACCGATTCCCTCTAGGCTGCCGTGCACACGGAGAATAACGTTTAATCCGATTCCAGCCATAAAAATGCTAAAAAAAAAAAAGGCTTTGTAGGGGACATGGACGAATGCATTGAACCTGAAGGTTTTCCACTTCATGGCACGGGGGGGGGGGGGGGGGGGCGCAGCACGTGTGAGAGAGCAACTCGACCCAAATAACTACAGTTGAAACACTCAGCTGCGTGAAACTGGAAGCTCCTTTGGACGAGAAGCATAACACAAGAACATGTTAGCAGTGTGACGTTTCAATTAAGGCTCGTTCCTACTGCAAGCTGCACGGCGAGAGAGGGGTGACCGCACGGCGATAGAGGGGTGTCCGCACGGCGAGAGAGGGGTGACCGCACGGCGAGAGAGGGGTGTCCGCACGGCGAGAGAGGGGTGTCCACCTTCACACACGAAGACATTCCCGATTCCTGTGAACCTGCCGCAGGTCTTCTACCCCCTTACACTGTCCCCTCCAGCTGGGAGACTCTTCACAGCTCAGCCGCCACAACTTACAAACCCCTCTCGGGAAATGCACCCCCCCCACCAGCCACCATGTTTATTTGGATTCTGCTGCACTGCTGGCTGCCTCCATGAAGTCATTGTGTTTCCTCATGTACGTCAATCGGCCAGCCTCCCTACGACTGCTTGTTACCAAACGTGACCCCTGTGACCTTTAAGCAGCAAGCAGCCTCCCTCCCCCTCCGTCTCACTCCCTTTCAAATAAGTGCACACATACCCCCCCCCCCACCCCCCACCACCACCACTGCCGCCATTGTCTAAACTCAATTGTTGCGTCCTACCATGATAGGCTGACGGTGGGGGGGGCAGACTGAAGCACGGTTACTCAGGCATGCCATCTGCTCCTCCGGCCCCCTGCCCTCCCCCACTCCTTGCTCCTTCAATCCCCCCCCCCTCCTCCTGGAAACAGGGGGATGTGGGGTACTCCATTTCCCTTGGATGAATCCAGCTGAAGGACGAATGCTCCGGGGGGGGTTTACACTGGAATCAGTTAAGACGGGCACGCCGGCAATCCACCGCAGCAGTGCTCCAGTGCCACTTGGGTGTGCTGAGCCGGTCCATATCAGTGAGTTTGCAGTACTTACAAAGGCATGCAGCAGCTCTGCTCAGTTCTGCTCTCGCCGAGGCACCGCTGCAGGGGATCAAAGCCGTCACTCCAGTTTCTCCACTCTTTGTAACCGGGGAGATTCCTGCTCTGCTCCGTTCGCATAAGGCTACCATGGAAACGCAGGGGTCAGGACCTGGCGTCTTTATATCATAAAAAACAGAGTTCCGCCAGTTTCGTCTTTTCCATTTGCTGCCTTTTCAAGTTGCCTAAAGTGGGACAGACATCTGAGACTCGGATTCTCCTGGCAAATGTCATTAATGATTATTTCACTTATCAAAATAAAAGCCTTCTCAAAAAGACGCTCACCTTTTTTTTGGAGTAGGACGCATGCAGTAACGACATGCGCCTGTAGGGGCGCCGTCCTGCCCATCTGCATTGGAGCCGGCTCATTGTTTTGACACTCACAGCAAGAGGCCGTCTGGAGAGCAGAAGGATGTGTTCCCCCCCTCCCCAGCCCAGAACTGCTCGCTGTGGCCCCCATGTATTTCTGTGATTCGGCAACTTCTTACAATAATCTATTGAACATTACAGCACAGGCTGAACATCCTCGATTGTTAAACAGCTAAACGCGTCTGTGATTATAAATACCTGATCTCGGCTAAAAGCAAGACAGATTTTAATTATAGGCCTATATATATCTATTTGTACTTCTGCAGTTACATGTATACTTGCAGGATGTTTTGTGCTGCGTAATTGTTACATGTTACTGCCTGGGTGGTGTGAGTAGGGTTTCCTGTGTACCGACGTACAAAAGGCAAACAAAGAAACTTCACTTTTGCAGTGCAACACTTTCACGCCACATTCATTTTTGATAAATTTCCGATTCCTTTAATTCGAAGTGACTATTACACTTAATTTCGGATTTAAACTAAGACGTCGGTTGTGGTGTATCATTGTGAATGCGAACTGTCGTGGTCGACGTGGTCGAATCCAAATTGAAAATATTGATGACTCCATGATACTAGCAATACAATCCGTCTTGCATATTTCATATGTCTTAGCAGGTGAAGATCTGTTTCCAAGCTACCCCCATCTTCTTCATTTCCTTTTGTAAAACAAAACAATTGGGGAGCATTAATTAATACTAATAAGAAATGCACCGTTTGGATAAGATGCCCCCGACAAACGAACAGCAGGTCAGACGTGACAGCTGACCCAGCGCAGGCTCCCCCCACCCCCGCGTGCAGCGAATGGAGGAGGAAGCGGAGCAGCCGGAGCACAGACCTCCTTTGCGGAAGTGAGCACCGTCCTCCTGCTCAGTCTCAAGGCGGCAGTCTGCCTTCAGGGAGCGACGTAGAGACTGGAAGCCTCGTCCGCAGCGGCGTAAACGCGACATCCACAGGAAGCGTCGTGAATGTGCAGCATCCCAGCGTTAAAAGCCGACTGATTTTTTTAAAGTGCCGCTTTTGGTCTGAGGACGCGATCGCTGCAGAGTTGCGCTAGTATTCAGCGTCATCTGACAGCTCAGATAAATCGGCATGATAAACTGTCAGGGCTGCCAACTTTGGTGAGCTAAATGGAGCGAGACTTTCAATTCGAGACAAGTCTGCACACGCATTTTCGTGTACGTAACAGTTTTATTACATTGGAAATGGCCTGTAGGGTTTGCAAACTACACAAACGCTTTTTTTTAGGTTTATAATGGAATAATATAGGTTTGCCGTAAGATTTCATGCTGAAAGCCTGAGTGTACGTGAGAGCCACCCTGCACATGCCGAAAGGGCCACAAACAGAAACCGAATAAGGTGCAATGAACCAGGGACTGCGCGATATACAGCAGTGTGCACAAATGTGTGAAACAGGTGTCTGCGGCAGCATTGCATCTATGTAAAACTTAAACGTAATTTAATATGAACTTAATATAAACCAAACAAACGCTAATATTTTGAATCCAGTTACAATCACATAATGTTAAACACGGAGATGAATACATAACATGCAACGTAAGCCTATTAAATATGCAGTGATATGTTTGTCACGCTGTTATTTGTACTTTTACAAGCCGGGACGCCGATTAGCCCCCAGCCGCCACACTCGCCTTGCTTGGGGGGGCGCTCCGCCCCGCCGCCCTCACGATTAATTTATGCTCGACTGAGCTGCTAAACCGCTGCTGCCAGCGACAGAGCAACAGTAATAACATAACCGGCGCGGTTTCAGTAACCTTTGATTGGTGTCGTAGTCGATCACCAAAATAAGCCGAATGGAAACTTGAGTTTAGCAGGTAAAAAGGCGCCCATACGTGCGCTGCTCCGCCAAAAAATCATACAATTTACCACGAGCTTCTTAAAATACACTTTATTTGTGAATTTACACTGATTAGCAATACATCTAAAAGCAACTCCATGACATATCCATTTACATAGTTTCCACAGGTCACAGGTAAGCTTGGCTCAAACTCGCATGCCGAAGCGATCTGAGGAGAAAGAAAAATCAAAGAAAAGACGGAAAAAGCAAACAAGGTGCGAAACGTCAAGAAAAAAAATCAAAGCCAAGCCATTCGTCTGGGAGTAGTTCGCGCTCTTAAATGGTTAATAAATGCTTTAGTATTCTGGTAAAACTAAATTTTAGAACATATTGTAATACAAATGGTAAAAGGTACATTTGAACAGAAAACAGTAGCCTATGAAAATCTACAAGTTAGAATGTATTGGTGTTTGTTGGAGAGACCCTCTCCTACAGAGTAAATGCCAACGTCTGCCGCCTACGTGAAGGTACCGCCTCGTTCAGCTTTCATCCATCTCTGTGTCCAGACCCAGACCCAGCCAAAGCAACATGCTATTTACACAGCTTAAAAGAAGCCCCCCCTGCTCTTCATGTCAAACGCAAACAATTCACATTGCTGGCTGGGATATTAAGCTGTGGTAGCTCTGCAGAATGACAGACAGCTCAACTTCGGCCTCTCGAGGTGAACCGCCCCCCCTCCCCCGTCTGGACATGCTCCAGAGGGGGAAAAAAAAATCTGCAGATGACTGAGGGGAGACCGAATAGGACCGATCATTAGAAGCTGAAAAAAATATTAACTTTCTGAAGAACTTCAATTGGAAGCGGTCAGACAAAGCGATACTGACACCACGCAGTGATTGACACCTGTGCAAGCCTATGGGTGGAAAGGGGGCGGGGCTTAACCCACCGGAGTGTCGCGTTGATCGGGTGTGTATCCGCCATGCCTGTCAATGACCTTGGAGCCTAAAAGGTCAAAATGGTGGACCTTAAAAACCAAATTGCATAAGACCAAACTGCTGCCATTTGTGCTTTATCTGGGGGGGGAGAAAGGGGGTGGGGTATTTTCATTTTTGAAACAAACTCAAACACAAATGACATTTTGCTGTAATGCACAAAAGTATCCATTACTTGTCATTAACGCACTTACCAAAACCTAATGTATAGCACGCCCTGCACCTGCCTGTCACAAACATCCCCTTTCTCTTCTCGTTCTCCTTCATTTGGTGAAACTTCTGCATCTACAGTTCGCTATATACCACAAAAGTGCAGCAAAGTAAAATAAAAAATATATAATTAAAAAAATCTATAACCACTTTTTAGTTTTTTATATATAATATATATTTATATAATCTCCTTTATATAGTTTTAGTAATCTGACCTATAATGCCTTTAATATAATCCTATAGAAACAGGCATTATCAAATTGTCAGCGGTATAAATTCATAACATGCTTCCTATTTGAATTCTATTCTCTGAAAAAATTATAGAATGCGTATAAAACAGGAGCTACCACCAGGCTTTCGGTTTCTAAAAAGTAAAAAAAAATAAAAATAAAAATTGAGTCGTTTGAGGAAAAAACAAGAAGAAAAAAAAAACCAGAAAAAAACGTCAAGATTGAGAGTCACTAAAACGTGATTTTTTTTGTGTGTTTTTCCATTTGGCAAGAACGAAACTTAAAATAAAATAAAAAAAGAGGAGAAAAACAGCTTGAACGCTACACGGGTTAAAAACAGTCAGTGCAGAATGAACGGCTACTCCCCCAGAGGGCGACTGGCCGAAAGTCAGCCTGGGGGGGGGACTAATGGCTGGCGAGCCGCTCACGGGGAACGCCTCGCGATCTCGTACTAACAGTTTCCAGTGTGGCATCAGCCTCCGCTAGCTGTCCAGCTGCGATCCGCTACGGACCGGGGGATTTATGACATGAATGGAGGCGGGTCCTAAACAACAATAGCAATAATAATCAGAATAAACCAAAGCTGGTAATACAAGGGCAGAGTTTCCAGGGTGAAAGCTATGAACAACCTCGGTTGTGCAGTTTAATTGCGACTGACGCGTGTCGAGCTGCAGCGCCTGCGGCCGCAGCCCGGCCCGTCTAGGATGCATCTGCAAGGCTTGCGCTCGAATCCTGCGTTCAGTGCTTGGCAGAGGAGATGGGAACGACAAGAGCCAGTTTTTTTTAAGGAAGCTTCCCACTTTGTTTGGCTCACAAATTTATAACCCCCCCCCCCCCCACACACCCTCTCCCCCTTCCTGGAGGGGGAGGGGAATAATAAAGCACCCCCTAGATAGAGATTTGTTAAACTCAAGTCACCACTTTCACACTATTTTTTCTTTTCCTTTCCCCAAAATGTGCAGCGTCATTTTTAACAGGGTGGGTCGCAAACACGGCCCCCCCCCAGGGCCTGGAGCCTAGGCCTCTCCCTTCTCCTTCTTTTTGCTCTTCTTGAGGAAGGAGGGGGTGCGGAACTTCTTCTTCTTCTTGTTAGGCGACTTGGACGGGGAGCTCTCGGGGGACAGCGCCTCCTCGATCTTCTCGCCGGCCCTGGGCGTCATCTCTAAGCTCTCGCCGCTGGTGGTCAGCTGACTGATGCGCTTGCTGAGCTCCAGCTCCGTGTCGTGGTCGTCGTCCTTGCCATTGAGCATCACGCCCGTGTGGTTTTCTGGGGAGGGGGGGGGGTGGTGGTGGTGGAGGGAGGGGGGTGTCAGGACATCAGGCTGAACAGCACAATCATGCAGCTGACTTTGTCTCTGTACGCAGCCTGTCAGACAAAGCTGTGTTATTCCTCTGCTAAACACACAGCCTCCCTACGAATCCCTACGGCTTCAGGCTTTAACACCTGTTTACACAGCTGGGGAGAGCAATGAGGGCAAGGGCACCATCAGTGGGCAACTCCACCGCATACTGACCTTATATTACCAGCCCAGTGCTTATTAAGTATCAAAAATTCCAAGGGTTTAAGCTCTGTCTTTGAAAAATACATTATTAAATAGGCAGGACTTCCATAGAGTAAAGTTTCCAGAGGTTAACGTCTGCAGGACAGCATCAGGTTTTTAAAAACGTTAACCTCAGACTCCCCCCCCCCCCCCCAGCAGAGGCACAGAGGACAGAGGCGGCCATGTTAAAGGGTTAACGGCACGATGCGTCCTGATTCTGCTGACGGGTGGCTGTTCCCTTGGTACCTTCTTTAGCTGCAGTGCTTTGTGCAGACTCAGTTTGAGACACAGAATGAGAGAGAGTGCACCCGTCCTCTGAGGTTTGCACGTGTTCACCATCTGCAAGGTGGGGGTGGGCGGTTAGTGGTTAAACACACTGACATACACACACTTAGATGCCATGCAGAGTCATTTGATTTAGACACAGATCCGACACTGATAGTTAGGTGTTCCTGTGTGAGCTGCAGGTATCAGGTTTCATTCATTACTGCCTCCCTCCCCCAGACTGGTGCATTACCTTTGCATTAATAAGTTAATACCTTTGCTGCATGAATACATCATCCTGAGCGACCTGACAGAATGACGCAGAAGTCCACCAGTTAAGCCACAAGGATCTGCATGTCCACACGCTCGTGCGAGACACATGCAACATTCGTTAATGTTCCCATAATGCAATGCACCACATCACGTCAACGTGAATTGGAGGCAGTTCCGGAGGTTCATAGGGGCTGGGGGAAGGTTATTGTGTCACATCACTGCAGTTTTTGTAGGAAGCCTACAGGCGGGATGAGAGAAGGCAGAGGTGTTCCCTGGGGGGGGGGGGGGGGGGCAGGTCTTTGTCTCACTGACATTACAGACTACCTTCAGTATGTCTGATGTAACACATACACACCTTATAGGCTGTTAAAAATGCAAGTGCGGATTATGGGTCTTTTGGTAGTAAACAGAAAACCAGCCATCTGGCGCAGGACGTATGTTAAAGTGCAGTTAGAGCAAAGAGACAGTGACACACAGTGGCCAGAGGCCAGGCATGCGGCAGACAGTCGTCGCTCCCGCTATGCTAACCCCTCCCTCCCCATGCTGGAGTTCCTCACCAGTGAGGCTGTCGCCCCTGCAACCCATCGATTCCTGCCTCAAAGGCACTCCGTCGTGTAAGATAATTAATTAAAATTGACCCGCTCCTCTGAGAGCACACAGCCCCCCTCGTTCAGGTAGAAAGATCAGCCGCTGGTGCCCTTCTTAAAGGGACACGCGCGGCCGTGACGGCCATGCCCCGGCACACGGCCGGGTTCCGGTGGCCTTACCCTCCATGCCAAGCTGTCCACGTTCCACGTTCTTCTTGTACTGCTCCAGTTCCTTCTCGGACAGCTGGTTGAACGGGTTGGGAGGAAGAGGCTCCATCTGGTCATCTTCGGGTGCCACGAAGGGCTGGGGAGAGGCCGACATGGTTGGCATGGCGACACAGGGCTGCCTAAGCGCTCGGACACATATACACCGAAGAATACGGCGGCACAGGGCTGCCTAAGCGCTCGGACACATATACACCGAAGAATACGGCGGCACAGGGCTGCCTAAGCGCTCGGACACATATACACCGAAGAATACGCCGGCACACGGCTGCCTAAGTGCTCGGACACATATACACCGAAGAATACGGCGGCACATGGCTTTAGGTCGCTAGCTTTCACTGTCAGAGCCGCGTGTTTGGATGCCTCATGGCGAAACGTGTCAAGCCTTTGCTTGTGTGAGTGAGCACTAGACCCGGCTGAATCCTGGACGGTTTTACCGGAAATTACATTCCATGTAAATTGGAGAACCTGATACTGGAACGGCATTGGCTCAATTCTGTAAGTGGGAGGGGCAAAAACAAACAACACAATTGGCAGGGACCACCTGGCTCCGACAGGACTACAGCAAGGACCCCACAAAAACACGGTTTTGAGAAGCGGGGTAGTCGGGGTACACAGGTGAGCCCCCTCCTGGGTGCTCAGGGGTGGGGGGGCGGGGGGACCCTTTGGTCACCCAGTTGCCTGCTGTAGATACGGCAGATTCTCTGCAGCCGTCAGATCCAGAAACGTCATCAGGAATAAAGGGCCGTTACCCTGAGCGTTTTGGCTATAGGTCCAAAGTGCCCTTTCCCCATCTGGTCGTCTCCCTCCACTCCATGTGCCGCACAGTGTGTCCTGCCACAAAATGGCCGCTGTCCACCGGCGGCACGGAGCAGCGCTGTGGACGTCTCACTCTGGTAACCGTCACACGCTTCTTCAAACTACCAGGCCGACTTCTGTTCTTCATTTGTGTTCTGGAGCACAAATCGCTTCTAGGAAACCTCAAAACGTCATTCGGCGAGGTAACGTTACAGCAAAACCCACTAACGCAACCACAAACGACCTGGGAAGAGCATCTGAAAACACTCCGTTATTATTTTAACGTGATCCTGACCCACAATTTGGGAGAAATTAGACCAGGGGATGAAAAAATAAAAAATGCAACAATTCACTGCCTGATGTCATTGCACAAGGCTGGCGCAGAGCAACTTGGCATGAACTGCAAGCTGCTCTGAAGCTTAACACTTAGCGCCACCTAGTGAGTACTGTCAATATAGCAACATAACATGATTAAATTCATTTGTGCAGAGATTGCATTATTCTGCCTTTCCTTCCACCCTCTTAATCCATGTGCAGGACACCAGCCACAACACCAGCAGATGTGCTGATTTAAGGTCTCTTAGGAGTTTGTCCACCGTCTGACGTTCATTTTGCTGCAGGAAAGGCCATTCTACAGGCCCTGCAAAGTCCTCTTCAACAATTAACTTTGAAATTAAAACAGCATAACATCTATAATAGGATGCACCACTACAGAGTGCTGGATGATTCTTTTTAAATACAAATTGAAAAATATTACAGGTTAAAGACCCAACTGAGGTCATTCAGAATCCAGTTTGAGCAAACAGATCAAGATATAAATGATGCATGTTAAACACAAGTGTGTAAAGGGTCTATAAATGTGACGAGACGCTGAGGAACGAGGCGGTTATGGTGGGACTCACCGGCTGACGATCCACTACGATTCCGGCCAACACCAGCGACTGAGGTCCGGCTGTCATGAGGTCGTGTCTGTTCTGCTCCCGGATCTGTGAAGCATAGTGGGAAGTCTGTTAAAATGCAGCGAAACAGAAAACAAAGACGGAGACACAGAACAAAACCCTTAAGCAAACCTGAACCAGCAAAAGGCCAGACCGCCAGAGCTTGGCAGAGAAACGGTGCATTAACAGCTGTAATCAGCATCCGGCTCACTGGTGGTACCAGCAGGCCTGCTAACACCGGTGGTACCAGCAGGCCTGCTAACACCGGTGGTACCAGCAGGCCTGCTAACACCGGTGGTACCAGCAGGCCTGCTAACACCGGTGGTACCAGCAGGCCTGCTAACAGCATCATTAACCTATCTACAGGAAAAAAAATTATGTCACTGAAGTACCTGACTAGCATTTCAAGGAGATGGGGACAATGATGAGGTGAATAATGTCATAATGCTGTAATGCGATTCAGCGAATCAGGGTCCGGCATGACAATTGGCCAATGAAAGAAGTCAGAGAAAAGGGCTGCGGTGTAACTGCCAATAATTTTGGGCCTGCAGGGACTGGACAGGAACTGCAATGCCGGGCTTTTCGCGGCTCCTGTACCTTTAAGTGGCCAGCCTCCGTCCCCAAAAAGCCTACAATCAGCTGACTCATCTTTAGCAGAGAGCGGACCGGGAAGCTGCTGATCCACTGTGCGAATTCGGCTCAAGGCACGTCACAGCTGAGCTCGAACAGCCCCCCCCCCCGGTCTAAACATCATCAGACTGAGACCATCACCAGGACGACCATTTCCCAGGAGTGAAACTGCACCCTCTAATGGTCAAATGAAAATGGCACTGGAACATATTAAAGTTCAACAAAATGTAATTATGTTGTAAAGTTATATTTGGAAATTTTTGTTTAGTCATATCAATGTGGAATAGTAATTTAAATGTATTTAGTATGGTTTTACAAATTATTTATCTGGATGAATGAGGCGCTCTCACCTTGCACCCCCCCTAGAGTCACCTATGGTGAATCCGCAACCAACCCCCACATGCCGATTAGGGTCACACTTCAACTTGGGCTAGGAGCTAATGGTGGGGCAGGGGCGGGGCTGCCCTCCTTACTCACTCTGTTTCTCTTCTCCAGCACTTCACTTGGGTTTGTGTTCAGGGGGACGAATTGATTGGGGTCCTCGATTCTGATTGCAGTGCCGCTGCCGTTGCTGGAATCTTCTGCCTTCATCCACTGCAAGACGACGGCGGATTGAGTCGCACACAGATATCACGAGCAAACACTCCTCCTCCGGCAGCAAAGCGCAGGATGTTCGCACAGTATGTGCCGGTACGCAATTCAAGCATGCAGTTCTCCAGGTCTCCACACGAGGGCAGTATTGTGTACAAAATAAAAGCCTATTGCGACTTAACCATATATGAAAACCCTCATAAATCACTCGGACGAACTCAAACAATACTTCTGTCCCAACCCTGAATAATCAATCATACAGATGTTACTCAGCATACAACATGACACTAATAAAAATAACAAATCCAGACAATAACATCTGCGGCAGGATGTTCCTGTTGTAAGTCGGCAGGGAACTGAATCGTTTTCAAACTCTCTTTTCCTTCTAAAATCCATTTAAAAAGCCACAATCATAGTTGCACATATCCTGTTCCTTTGTGTACACAAATTTCACTTGGTTTGTCTGGAGGACAATACTTCCAAGGGTTCCTATGGAGGGGCGGGGGGCAGACCAGTAGCACCTGACAGACCCAAATCTCGAGGTTCACTCCAGAACTGGGCTGGAGAGATTCAGGTACTGATTCATGGTACTTTACATGTAAAACAGCATAATCATGACCTCAAATTACCCATAATGGTAATAGGGACGTAAGCAGGGCAGATACAACTGGATGTGGAAACGGACGAGACTGTGCATTTCCGTTAACGCTATGAGCCACCAAGATGCCAATCATAACCTGACCATTGAGGTTTGGCCATCTGATAAAAGTTCTGAAAGAGAACCGAGCACATGAGCGCCCCCTAGCTGCGAGGAATGGAAGCTCACCATGGTCTTGGTCCGGGGGCTGCCAATGTCCTCTTTGTAAGCGTCCTCTGCCACGCTGACCTTGGTGTAGCTGTTGGGTGAGTTGAGCCACCGGGTCTTCTCCCGCTGCTGTCGCTGGGACAGGAGGCGCAAGGGACGCCGCGGGGCGCCGTCCTCGTCGTCGAACACGAAGGCCGTAACCGTGGCGGGGATCTCCACCTCGCTCTTGTGACGGGGCTTCTCCCGCACAATGGGGTGTCGGTAGGCGTAGCCTGTCCGGTAGCCCTGAGAACAACATTGCGCTTTAGCGCCCCCCTACTGCCAGAAATGTCATTACAGCCCGATCATCTCTCTTCTCATGAACATCCTGAATTTGTTAGGCTCTCCATTTCCCAGCAGTCAGATAGTTACCAGGAGAAACAGGGTAACGTTCCCTGTAGCGAATTTAAGAGTCCTACTCTGAAAAGCAGCTGTTTTCTTTTGATATCTAAATTTGTAAGTCCTCAGTTTCCTGTTATTGAAACGACAGATTAAAAAAAAATCTCTGGTTCTCAAGTTTTTCTGTGCCGCAGTGACCAATGCGTTGGGTAAACAGCAGCAAATATGTTCAGCAGAGGCAGCGACCACAGCTGGGACTGATACTGCCTGTCAGGTCTCAGTTTAACTCCGAGTTCCGGCCAGGAGACTCAGACGCCACAGCTACCAAGTAGAGGGGTGTAAAGGAAACATACTGGAGACTTGGGGGGCAGCTGGGAGGAGCCTTACCCCCCCCTTTCTGCTGCGTTAGCGAGCCACTGAGCCCATGGTCGATGACTCAAGGTCATCTAACGAGTTCCCCGAGCAGTTTCCTTCAGGCGACCACGGGGCAGGGGTCACGAGGCAGGTGACAGAGTCACAGGAAAGGGCGACCTGGTGCCCAGACGCACCATCTGGGCTCGTGGTGGTGCAACGACGTGTGGACATTCACACAGCAGAGGCCAACGCTCACAGCGGCTGCATCGGGAAAGCCTGTCCAGAGAAGGAGAGCCAGCAGGACCTTCACAAAGATCTGCAGATCTTCCGATTGGGCTTGGGGAGTTACAGTCGAGTACCTCGCTCCAGCCGCCTCCTCGGCCTGGTTCCTTGACCGGTAACCCCCCCTGCCCCGCCCCTTGGCCCCTCCCCTCCCCAGTGGCCCCGCCCCTCACCAGGTTGTCCAGCATCCTCATCAGGGACTCGAACTCCAGTTCCCCCGCTTTCCACTTGGTCTGGCTGCCCATGTTGACCCCGGCGAGTGCCACTCCGTGGGTCCTAGGCTTGTACTTCTCCACATCCAGAACTATGAGGTTGTCCATTCCTCCAGCACAGGAGAAAGCGTTTACCTGAGGATGCACAGATCAAGAAGCTGCGATGGGGGGCGGGTGGTGGTCGTGTTTGTGGCTTTGCACCTGTGGGGGGCCTCCCACACATATGGGTTTACACAATTTATTTACATAATAATGAACAACATGTTTGGAACCTTTCACTTTTAAATTTGTCTAATTTTTGTTTATTGGGAAAAAGAATGCATAATGCACACAGACAGGATATTATGGGATCAACAAGGTTAATATGCCTCAGTTATAGAGAGCAGGTTTATTTATAGAAATTAAACAGGCTTTGCAGTGCGGATTATTATGTTTGCTTCATGGGGGTGGATCAGTGCGCTTATTACGCCCCCCACCCCACCCACGTCAGTCAGACCCCCCAGATTTCTAAGCCACTAAATCCCATTAACCTATTTCAGGATAAAATGACTTTTTAGTCCTGGAATTAACAACAAAACAGTTTTATTACTATGTTACAGTGTAACCACTTGTGGGGGGGGGGTTAACTAGGAATTTATAGTGAAGAAAGTCAGGTTGAGTTCGACTTCAGAAGACAAAAAGATCAGTAACACATAGTTGGACACGACCTCTGGAAACAGTATATAGTCCACAAACTGTGTGCATGCGTGTCTGTGCGCATTTACATCACAGATTCATTTCAGTCATCATGTTCACTCCTGCCAAAACACATTGCACTTTCAAGCTTTAATAAATGTTAATGCTTATCATCAGGAGTTTATTTTTCCTTTGTTTAAACGGATAAAATCAAAGTGTTTCATATCAAAGTGGAAACCAGGACACACCATTTCTGGTCCTGGGGGGTCAGTCTGCACCACAGTTACTAACACACCTTATTCACCAGCTAATTACCAGGTTTAGCAGGTGTGTTTGAGCAGGGAAGTCAGCAAACTGTGTTACAGACTGGCCCTCCAGGACTGGATTTGTGGAATCCTGGTGTAGACTAAAGGCAGGAGTGGAGTCAGGCGGCCAAAAGTGTGTTGAAAGGAGGAAGATTTGCAGCGTTTTAACGAAAGGAACTGCTGCTGGTCAAACCCGTTTGGGAAGCTGAACCAGGGATAAAAATGTGTGTGTGTGTGTGTGTGTGAAAGAGCAGGGTGCTCACATCACTGGGTGTGAATGTGTCGGGATTCAGAGGGCACACGCCCAGCGTGTAAAAGTGTGCCTCACTTATTCATACGCGCATGCCATGCCACTTCCAGTAGCCACTCTAATAGCACAATAATCCTATAATAATAATAATCCTTTGACATATTTATTTACGTTGAGCTACTTGACAGGTATCACCGAGAAACGTATGTCTGCTACCTGGTGCCATTACATCATGACTGTGTCATTCCAAGACTGAACAGGGAACGGCAAAAACAGATACACTTGTGTGAGTGATGCTAATGCGAAGGCCGACGCTATTGCTAATGCTAATGCCGACGCTATCGGTAATGCTAATGTTAAGGCCGACGCTATCACTAATGCTAATGCCGACGCTATCGGTAATGCTAATGCTAAGGCCGACGCTATCACTAATGCTCATGCCGACGCTATCGGTAATGCTAATGCTAAGGCCGACGCTATCACTAATGCTAATGCCGACGCTATCGGTAATGCTAATGCTAAGGCCGACGCTATCGCTAAAGAATGAATGAATGAATGAATGCCTTTTATTGTCACTATACCCATGTATAAGGCCACTTAAAATTAATAAATTGTTTTACATGGCCGCCCGCCTCAATTTTTTGGTGTCGCCTCGATTTTTTAAATATTTTATATTTAAAAAAAAAATCCGTTTTTTTCACCTCAAAAACTGTCAGAGATCGTCAATGTGCCAAATCCTGATATCCTGTGCACTGTGAGCAAGTAGTCTCTTGTAGGGTGGTCCAATAATAGTGAATTCAACATTGAAACAATGGAAGTGCTGTTGTTTTGCTATTGTCAGGAGGACGCTTTTATTGGGCCATTCTGTGGCAAGACCATTAAACACTTAGACTAGGCATTTGTTTTGAAGGTTTCTCTTTTCTTGTAATTGTTTGAACTATTGAGAGTTTAAAATGTTGAGATACTGACAAATTAAAGTTTAATTTTCTAGTTTTAGTATATCTCTGTTGCCGATCGTCTTTTCGCTAAAAATATAAAATATAAAACACCCTACTCACCAATATTTTAGAAGTTTGAGTCATGTAAAACAATTTATTAATTTTAAGTGGCCTAATGAGATTAATGCTAAGGCTGATGCTAATGCTAATGCTAAGGCCAACGGTACCACTAACGCCAGCTACGTTATAACACTATAGCTTATAACGTTATAACGCTACGGCTGGAGGGTCAGGCTCCCACTGGTACCTGGATCTCACACGCAAACTGCGCAGAGTAAATGTAGTGGAAGGCCTCCTCCATGGTCTCGCCCAGCGCCACCACACCATGGTTCCTCAGCACCAGCACCTGCAAAGTGGATACGTCCAGACCACCAGTTGAGGATGCGGAAAGGGGAGCCCATAAAAGAGCACAGGGGTGGGGCGGGGGGGTCGTCGCTCACCTTGGCAGACGGGCCCAGGGCTTTCTGCAGCTCGATCCTCTCCTCCTGCTCATCCAGAGATCCCTGGTAGTTGTAGTAGGCGATGTCCCCGAGGATGAGGGCCTCCTGGGAGATGGGCAGGATGCCGCACTTCATGGAGGAGACCTGCAGCCAGGGGGGGGGGGGCATGGAGAACGAGGAGTCAGGACTGGGGGTGCAGAAACGCCCAAAGCCACAATGAGCTGAACGAGAGAGGCAGAGCGCAGCAGGCTGTTACTGAAATGGACCCCCATCTGGGGTGTTTTACTGGCTCCGGTTAACTTCAATCTGGAAACACCCCCTCCACTCCCCAATCCCCCGCCGGGCACTCACAGCGGCGGTGGCGGGGGTGTGCACGTGGACCACGCAGCGCACGTCGGGCCGCACGGAGTAGATGGCAGCGTGGGGGCTGAAGCCGGGCTGGTCGATGCGCAGGTTGGTGGTGCCCTGCTCCACAACATCACCCAGGATGTTCACCTTCACCTGGGGACAGAGGAACGTGGAGGTGCGGCTTCCATGGAGAAGAGGGACGCCCTGCGTACCGCCGCTGAACGACCGCGTGCATAGCGACACACAGAACAGACACGTCTTCAGAAACATGCAGCTTGGACAAGCTAACAACTATTAGCATAACTACTACTACTATTAATGGTGTCAGGATTTCACATCTGCAATCTCCATCATCAGGGAGGTTCCTCTTAACACATCTGAGAGCGATTTGCGTGGATTCTTCTCATAAATACATCTCCACGCCACAACTACACTCTTCCCCCCACATCTGTTAGACCCTCCCCCCCACCCCATGTGTAATGACGTTAAGTATGATCACTGAACAAACAAGCGAAGCCTGCCAGAGCCAATCAAATCTTCCCGAGTCACATGTTCAGATTCCCCCAAGCACAAATACTTCTATGCCGTCTGGACGACGAGAAAAACAAAGCCATGGGATGGTAATTGTTGGATGGAAAATACCAGAACTTGCCCTTGATCCGTCCGTCAACGAGCGGAGCGGGTCAGTGCCCCGGGTCAGCTTGTTGCCAGTGGTAACGTCAGCCCATCCAGCGGTTGTGTGTGTCACTGCCAAACTCCGTAAACAGCCCATCGCCTACGCTGATGGCATTTCCTCTAAAAACCAATGCCCCCCCACCCCCAAAAACCCCCTTGCCCCAGTGACAACATGCGTGGTAATTAAATTAAACTGCCACTCCCATGAACTGATTACTCAATGGTTCACAGAACGGCTTCAGTGGGGCCCTGAATCTAAAACAAGAGGGCCTTACTGGAAAATACCGCGCTGGGGAGGACGGGCCGGGGTAAAAAACAGATTAGAGGGCCCCCCACACCATGCTGCCGATACGTGGGGGGGCAGCACGCAACGTCTGCCGGAAGCACGTGGGAATATGCCAGAAACAACTGGAAGGAGGTGGAGCCTAGTGCTGCAGCAATGTGGGGGGGGGGGGGGCGCTCTCATCCAACCAAGAAGTCAACAGCAATTGAAAATGGCATTAAATAAAATGCTATGTTATGATACAGTACAGTATGACATGGATCCCGCTGTAATGCGATTCGGACGGCCTGGCTCCCTGCCGTCACGTTTCCTCTTGACAAAGCAGGAAGTTTCCCTCTTCTATCAGCAGTCCCCCATTTCCCCCTGGCTGGCAGGTAGGTCCACATGCAATGCTGGGGGATTTGGGCAGCGCTCGGGGCGCCGCACCCACTAAGCCATTTAGGGATTAATCCCATTCTGAGGCAAATAGCAGATCAAACATCTTTAAACGACCTGCAAGGGAGGCTGAACTGAGCCCCAGACGGTCTGACTGCATTACAGAGGCAATTAAACAAACTTCCTCTCATCACGCCCTAAGGAACAACTTGAGGCAAAACTGGAGAGTGATTTATTCATGCGGAGCCTGTGGATTGGTCGGCGTTGGCTGGCCTGATAGCTCCCGGAGGGGGGGGGTGATTTTTCGCACCAGGGGCACCATCAGCCTGGAAACCGCTGAACCGCGACGGAAAGCGGCACCTGGACGCGCGGGAGCTGCCCGCACATGCCGGGGGTCACGCCACGTATCAGGAACCTGCTCACGGTCAGGCGAGGCCCAGAGAAGCCTCAGAGAGGAGCGTGACAGAAACATCGTTATGCAGGAGAAAATGCAGGGAGACAAAAAGGATCGCATGCCTACCGGTTACTGCGGCGACGCCAGCATGCGACGCCAGCATGCGACGCTGCCGCTTGCCAAGGCTCGCATTTCAGTTAATCCAATTCTCTGTTTATATATTTTGGATAAACAGGTTGCTGATTAACTAACCGGAAAGCCGACGCCCCTCTGCGGGCTAACACCGACACCCAGACCGGCGCCCCTCTGCGGGCTAACACCGACACCCAGACCGGCGCCCCTCTGCGGGCTAACACCGACACCCAGACCGGCGCCCCTCTGCGGGCTAACACCGACACCCAGACCGGCGCCCCTCTGCGGGCTAACACCGACACCCAGACCGGCGCCCCTCTGCGGGCTAACACCGACACCCAGACCGGCGCCCCTCTGCGGGCTAACACCGACACCCAGACCGGCGCCCCTCTGCGGGCTAACACCGACACCCAGACCGGCGCCCCTCTGCGGGCTAACACCGACACCCAGACCGGCGCCCCTCTGCGGGCTAACACCGACACCCAGACCGGTGCCCCCCCCCACCTCTGCGGGCTAACACCGACACCCAGACCGGTGCCCCCCCCACCTCTGCGGGCTAACACCGACACCCAGACCGGCGCCCCTTTGCGGGCTAACACCGACACCCAGACCGGCGCCCCCCTGCGGGCTAACACCGACACCCAGACCGGTGCCCCCCCTGCCCTCTGCGGGCTAACACTGACACCCAGACCGGCGCCCCCCCTCACCCTCTGCGGGCTAACACCGACACCCAGACCGGCGCCCCTCTGCGAGCCAGAACGAGCGCTTACCAGGTTGGCTGCCGTGGCTTCTGCGAAGGACAGGCCCCGGGGGATGATCAGGATGTGGTCCTGCTCTTTGCTGATGCGAACCTGAGAGAATGAGAAATTAAATCAGTCGGCAGAAAGGATTCACAGGTCAACAGGGCAGGAGAATCCGTCCGGCCTGCACCTTACGCAGGGGAACCCTATCAGACTAACGGCTAACGGTCACATGGTCACCCTGGAGATGGGAGCTTCCACTGTCATGTGTGAAACATTAGCGGCTGTTCGTCGGCTCTGACGTCGTCCTTAATTTGTTGCAGATCTGCTAGCATTGTTCCCGCCCAATCTCCGTTAGGCGCTTTAGGGTGAACACATTGTGGGAAAGGCACTATATAAAAATTAACCGAATTAAACCGAAGTTAGCTGACGACAAGCCAGGCCTCCGAGCAGGATCCCCAGCTGGGCTGTGCAGAGGTGGCTGGTTTTGGTGGGTGGGGGGACTTACGGTGATGTAGGAGCTGGAGAAGTGGGCCCAGCTGAAAAGGTCCACCAGGCGGTAGAGGCTGGCCAGTTTACAGCGAATCTGCTTCTCCCCCTTGGCCAGTGTGGAACACTCCACTCCGTACATGTCGTTGATGGGAGTGACCATCCCGAGGCCTGGGGGGGGGGGGTGACAGGGGCAAGTAGAGAACTTGGGTTCAGGAAGGGTGACACCCCCAGCAAAATATGCACCTATGCACCCGGCCCGTAGCAGATCTCCCACACTATAGCCTTTAACTTTCCAGAACCATCTCCATATAATGGAGCCTTAACAGGCGAGTTATGTGGAGGGGGGGGGGGCTTTCTGCGAAGTGCTTAGCGATATGATCATGTGATCACAAGCGCCATGTACTTCTTGTCTGTCTGCTGATGTTACGTTTTATAGTATTTAAGCTGAGCTTCACAGGCCAGAGCGAGCCGGAGAATCAGCGGGCCGGCTGCACTGTTTATGTGTCGTTTAAATAAGAGTCATGTGCTACGACAGTATGACGCAGGATTTCACAGTGGGGGGGGGGGGGGGGGGGGGACCATCTGGGAGCATTTTACCCCGAAGACCCCCTGCTTCACTGAAACGGGGCTCACAGAAGTGCAAGCAAACGACCAAAGAGCAATAAGTACAGACGAAACACTCAGACGGGACGTCAGACCAACCGGCGAGTCCCACAGAGACCCGGCAGCCTGATTCCAGAGACAGACCCAAAATATGAAGCAGTTAAGAAATCATATTCCTCATGCCGATGTCATGATGGGAAGGGCTGACACCGCAAAACGTGAAAAAGGTGCTTCCCCGTGCGTGCCGGGGGTGCAGATAGGCGAAGGCGGCGGTGCTCACTGAGGGGGGAGGTGGAGAAGCCAGCCACAGAGCTCGCCATGAAGAAGTCGGCGATCTGTCGCAGGGCCAGTAGCCCCGTGGGGTTGTTCCCCTTCTTCATCTGTTCCTGGATCAGTCCTTCCAGCTCATCCTTAAAGGCCTGGTAAACCAAACAGAGAGAGAGAGAGAGCCAAGCAGGCTCATGAATACAGCCTTCAGATGGCCTTTGGGTGAGTCCATCTGATTGGTCAGCCTGCAGAACTGTTCTAATTGGTCTTGGCGTGCTCAGCACCTGATTGGCCGGGCTACAGAGTCTCAGTGTCAGATGGGATAAATCCTCGTCCAGGTCTTCTGGCAGCAGATTAGGACGCCCGAGAGCCGTTATGAGATCTGACAGCCTCTATTTGCACTGTGACAGACTTCAGGAGACTCAAGGACTCAAATTTAACGACCTGAGACAGAACCCCGACCATGTCGACTCATTAGGAATGTAGGACTTTGGCTAAAAGGAGATTCAATAAAACCCACTCAGGTCAATTAAATTCAACGGACTAAAATTCAGTAGATGACACTTAATACCAACAAAATTCACACTGAACCTGGATAAAGGAACAGGATAAAGTGGAACAGGAAAACTAAAGTGTCCATATTTCCAAGTAAGAGTTAAACATCTCATCATGTACAAGTGCACAGGAGAAATGGGTAAATTGGAACAGGAAGTGGGCGGAGCCTTTAAAGGACACCCTCTGAACTGGGATAACACCAGTCGGGCAGCTGGCCGAGACTTCCAGCATCTCTGACCCCTTCGGAAGGCCATGGCATGAGAATGTAGGGATTTCTCCGCTTTTCCTGTTCCCACAGCGACCCGTCCATGCCGCAGAAGGCCGGGCGTCACCGTGGAAACCTCCGACCGTTCTGGAACCGCAAGGGCACCGGACCCCGCGGCCGCTGGCACAGATCGTCACGCGGCGCCATCGCGCTGGCACCGCTGGGCTGGTCGCCATGGTGAACGCAATGAAGCAGACAAGAAACAACCATTCGATCTCAGGATGTCAAGGAAGCACAATCCCGCTGTTGTGGCTTTGAGCAAAGGGCACCTGGCCTAAAACTCGCCAGAAAAACATTCGTGGGGGGGGCAGGTTCATTTTCTCAGCTGCTTTGAATCACCGCGTCAAGCCGGGCAACGAAAACAGGATTAGCTACGGCCCATTACGGAAATACGGAGTTTTCATTTTTAATAACACAGCTGACGGACACAGGAAGTTGAAGGAGGGTCTCGAAACAAAAAATGACCCAGGAGGTCATGATCCATCGGGCCAGAGCTGCTCCTGCAAAAACATATTTATAGCAAAGACTTGAAGTCATCCTACGGGGAGGGGCAGGGGGGTGGGGTCAATTGTGCACAAAGAGAAAAGGCTCAGAGCGGCACCCGGAACGCGGGGGGAGGAGGTGCGGAACAGCCAGAGGCTCGCAGGCTTGCACAATACCGACACGAGTCAGTCATTTCCCAGCACTGCCGGAGCGTGACTTGCGCATAAACCGGTGAGGCGACAGCCAGAGACCAACTCGGCCAAATAAAGGCGCCCGAGTGACAGAGCCGCAATATGCAGCGGCCATGGAGACAGAGGCGACTTTATAGGACTGCAAACTCTATTTTTCTGCCGTTTGACTCAGGCCACGCCCCTCCCCTGTGACATCGGAGGGAGCGGGTGGGAAACACTCGGCCCCCGTCAGGGGGGGGGGGAGTCTTTACTTCCAGCCCGTTCAAGCTGAAAGGGGGTGGAGGGTGCTGTGGGCTGAAGTCCCAGCCCCCCCCCCAAGGCCGTACTGCAAAAACAGGAGCCAAGTTTCTGCTCCCAGCGTCCTGTGGTACACAGTATTAATTTGGACTTTGGGGGAGGGGGGGTACTGTAAATGCCCTTCCGACGGAACGCTGTAAATCCGGTGCCCCCCCCCTCCGCACAATGACCCTGGCCAAACCCCAGAGGATCCAATTTCTGCTGAGCTCCTTACCCAGTACCCCGCTTGACCCGGCACTGCATGCCAAGCTGCCCCCACTGCTGACCACTGCAAGCAGGTCCGGATGGCTAAAGGGCCGAGCTGGGACTCTGCGGGGACTCTGGGCGACTGCCGGGCCCCCACTGCTGACTCCTCACGCCAGATCAGATTCGTCATGTGTTTTCAAGATTTTCTTATTAATCTGAAATAGGATTCATAATTCAAGTCCATCGAGAGCGTGGCGGGGACGCGAGAGTCCATCGAGAGCGTGGCGGGGACGCGAGAGTCCATCGAGAGCGTGGCGGGGACGCGAGAGTCCATCGAGAGCGTGGCGGGGACGCGGGCGCGAGAGCTCATCTGTCCATCTCTAGCAGGTATTGACATGTCCAGCCAGTTGGCGTCGCATTAATTACCACCTCGGGGGAAACTAGCTGAACAGACAGCAATCGAGGTCAGTCCGTTTCCCCATTCACCAGCACTCTCACTGCCCTGCAAGAAACACGAGGACAGTGAAGCAGAGGACAGTGAAGCAGAGGACAGTGAAGCAGCCACGGCTGCGAGTCCTGCTTCAGGTGTCGAGGACAGACGGCTCTGTGAGGAGCGACACTCGTGCTGGGCCGGGTGGCACGTCCCAGTCAGGTTGCAGACTGACACAAACAGGCACCGGAGACAAAATTACACACCATAGAGCGAGATTTTAGACCTAGCAGTCACCATTAAAGAACAGATACTGAACCATACTCACAGTCTTTAATAAACCTCTGTATTAAACACCTGCACGTGCACCTCTGTAGCTAAAGGCTCATTTTAATTCGCAATACACATCCGCAAAATTAAAGCCGTCTCAGGGATAATAACACCCCTTAAATGATTGAGGAACACCTTCCAAATCGTAGTGCCGCCCGAGGCAATCGGAGAGACGTCATCGTGGGAGGATCGGCGTGCCGTAAACACACGCAGGCCTGCAGCCGGCCCATTGTTGGCCCTTTAATGCGGTGGCTGCACGTGCTCAGGGCCTGCGGCGTGTGCCCCAACGCCGCACAGAACACAAACACGACAATGGCGCATCTGTGTCGATGACAATGCCAGTGGCGGCCGGACTGGAAAAAAACAAACACAAAAAAGGGGGTGGCAGCACCTCTGAGTAGGAGGAACTCCCTGCAGAGGAACCGAGAGGAACTGAAACTCCCCGGGCAGCTTGGGGAAAGGGTGGAGGACCCAGGCTTTGGACCAGCACAGAGAGAGAGAGAGAGAGAGAGAGAGACGGACAGGCAGAGCGCTGACATGTTTACAGGACATTTTTGCCCACCTCTTTTCTTGCGAGTTACTTTTGCAATTGAGACTCCTCTGACTGATCAGCGAATCATCCGGCAGCAAATCACAGGCACGGTGCTGAATCAGGATCAGATAATCGATGCCGTTATTTACAGGCAGATCTTAAGCTGTGTGGGTGTTTGTTTATTTTTGTAAATAAAAATGTTCCCTGACACAAAGCCGCATGTCGCAGACGATGCAGTTTGCCCCCGAATACCCGAGTCTCTGTACGCACGCACTGGAGATTAAAAATACATCTGCATATTTTTCCTTATATTTAAGATGGCTTCTTCTACACTCAGCAGGAAGCATAAATAATCGGGACCTTTCAGCAGCGCAATCCGATCGCAGCGTCATTCGCTGGCGCGGTAAATCACAGCGGGTGTGATGGTGTGGGTTAGCGACTCCGCCGCACCCAAACCACCGCTGAGATTTCTGACCTCAGCAGCTCGTGATCTTACACCGCCCCCCGCCCCCCCCACCCACCCCTGGGGACATGCCAAAATTTGCAAGAAATTCACAGACCCCCCCCCCCCCACCCATGAGTATCATGCCTTGGTCATGCTCTGCGTGCAAATGTGATCTGAGCATGTCCGAGGTGTCTGGAGCAGAGTGCGACTGCACGCCTCTGGTAAATACAGGCACTTTTGGGGGAAACATCTCCGAGCGGTAATCAGAGACCGAGGGGTCGCAGGGTGTGACACGGCCCGCTCTGCCGTGGTTGGTCAGGTGCTGGCATTGAGGATGCATTCTTTTAATGCGCCGTTGTGGTAAATTAGGAAGCGTCCATTTCCCAGGAAGGTGTGACCACCTGACGTACTGGACAGCTGGGCGGGGGGGGGGGGGAATGGAAACGATCTGAATCTGGATCAGATTCTGCAAGCAAGATGTGTCTGGCAGTTTACTGGCAGGACTCGACCCAAACACAGACAGTACATAGAAAATAAACACAAACAAGGAGCAGCAGGGGAATCATGGGAGAATATACAGCTATTCCAACCACGGTGGGCGGGAATAAAGCAGTCTGCCAATCAGACTGGGTTAACATGCTTCCTATTCCTTATTTGTTGTAGTTTAAAGTGTTAAGATTTGGCATTGTAATATTTCAAAATCTACGTAAATGCTAAAGTGAATCATTTGTTTTTAGCATACCAGCATACCAATGTGGCTTTTAAACCCTCCTGTATCAACCATGGCTCTAGTTATATTTTGGGCGGGAAAAAAAAACAGGAGTTTGGCTCATTACCCCCGTTAGTGTCGTAACAACTGAATCAAAGAGCTTCGGCCAATGAGCTCCTGGCTGAAGAATCTCCAGAAATGCATCAAACGAGTAAATAAAGGCTTGAAATGGCTAATGCGGGTGGAGAGGACTTGTGTTTCATTCAGGACTAAGCGTGAAGCTTGAGGTGACAGAGGGGGGCAGACCCACCGGGCTCTGCAGGATCTGCGTGACCCTTTTCTTCTGCTCCATCATGTTGAAGTCCTGCCGCAGGTCCGGGGACATGTTGCGGGAGCGAAGGTACTCAGGGTCACTCTCGTTGACACGGTCGAAGTAGCGCTCCTTGTGGGCAGTGGCGCCGGGTGGCGGGGGGGTCGTCACCACCCCCTGGCTAGCAGCTGTGCTCATGCTTCGTCTGTCAGTCCTGGAAGCCGCTCGTCACCTGCAAAAACACGGGGAGGGGGGCACGGTGTCAAACAGCAGCCCTGCGGCACTCAACCGAAAAACAGGCGGGGCAGATGTACAGCATGGACTGGGGGGGCGGGGCCCATCAAGATAAAGCTCACACCCTGCCAGACAAACAGGAAGCAGGCGGCCATCGAGGGCCCCCACCCCCCTCAGGGGGGCCATCGATTTGATAGCCAGATCCTAACATGACACTTTCCAGGTCCTCTGGGGTGGTGGCCTTTTATCTGTGCATTTAGGTTTCGAGAAAGAGTCTCTCTGTGACCCCCCCCCCCACAAGGGCACAAAAAAAAGCTTATTCAATAGCCATTAAATTAAAGCAAAAAATAAATAAAATAAAATGAAATATTTCTCCCTCAGATTCCTCCATGTCAGGCCGGAAGAACCTCACTCCGGACCCAGATGTCACATTAAAAAGGCGGCATTACACAAGGCCGACCTGATGACTGAGAAGTCGTCTCCCAGTAACACCCAACTGTCAGACCCTCTCTGTTCGTTTGCCAGCTGAAGAGGGGGCGGTTGAAGTACACCCCCCCCCCTCCCCCAGTCCCCTCACGGTCTCCTTTTATCCTGTGGGAACTTAAACTGGAATTTTTGCCCTCTGTTATGGAGTCAGTGCCCAAGATGACAGTAGAAATTCAGCCCGAAACCCTCTCTTCCCGGGGCCGCTGTAAAGGTCCCGGTTCTGCAGGTTATGCCTCAGCTGTACCACTGCGCTAAAAGCAGCAGCACTCGCCAGATGGGGAAGAAAATGGAGGGAAAAAGAACCTTTTCAGTTTCCTCGCATGAAAGCAGCGGCTTTTCTTTCAACAGCCCGTGTTTTGCTTTCTAACCCAGAACTAGGAGGAAGTTTTAGTGCCTCACTGTGCGTCATCGTTCTTCTCTTTCGGCTCAAAAGATCCCCCCTCCCACGCAGAACGGTCTTCCTCGCAGCTGAGAGACCGATGGCCTGACGGGGGGCTAGAGCCGTTATGTAGGAGCGTAATTTACAACGAAGAAGGGGAGAGCGGCCAAGGCGGGGGCTCTCTGAGTCTGAGATCTTTACAGACAGAGCACTGGATCTTCCTGGCGAATTGTTATTGTTGCCTGCACAGAACTTTCAATGCAACTAGCATGTAACCCCTTGCATCCAGCCCCCCCATTTCACACTGTCCTGCACCGCGAGATCCTCCCCTTGTTGCTTGCGGTTCGTTATGTTGCACCGCAGTCCTGAGGAAACGTTATCTTGAGTTTATGGATGGTATGACAATAAAGCCCACTTGACTTTACTTGATGGTGAGCTAGAGACCTAAATAACCCCCCCCCCCAAAAAAAAAAAACAGAAGAAGATCAACACCCTTTCCCTGCCTCGAGATCCTAGACTTGCCTGCCCAGTTGTCTCTGCAACCTTGAAAGAAACGTACAGGGTTCTGATGACAGGGTGGATGAGAGTCCGTTTAGCAGCACGGACAACAGTCCGAAAGCCACGCCTTGCTCACCCAGCATCCGGGAGATTCCCAATTCATCCAGAAAAGCCCAACAAAACAAATACAAACAAACAATCTATTGAAAACTTTGCCCTCAACCACCACCAACGGCCATTAGTGCAAGCGTGTTGTAAAGCACGGTCAGAATAGTACACGTCCATTTTATTTTTTTTAAAAGTTTACTGTGGCATCCTTGCTTGGTGCCAAGGGTGTGCCCCTAACATCTATGCCACCGAAACTGGCGGAAATGTGTCACACAGCACAACTATGAAAACGGACAACTTTGTCTGGGCCACGTTTCAGCTACACGTCTCCAATACTCCAGGAAACCAGAAACGCTTTGGTTAACGTGATGAATCATATCTCTCAGTGTGCAATCAACAAACAGACTCCTGTAGCAAAGGAGAGCTTAACCTGATGTAACGCAGATAGCCAGCAAATATATTTAGAAGAATTTTGATGGGCCGACTTGATAAAATATACGAGCGCCATCTGTGATCGAACAGCAGGACCCTCCGCATAGTGACGGTATCAGGCGTGATGAAGATGACCCCCTCACTCAGACCCATCCGCTGCCTATTTCTAGAGGGATCCGAGCATGCGGAGGGACCAGAGAGCGACCAAACAGAGGACCCCAGTGTATTGCAAGTCACAAGATCTTGATTGCATGTCAGTTTAATCAATGGCTTATTGTGAATGGGCGCTCATGGGTTCGCTCATTGACTCCTCTGCGGCCAAGCGCACCAGCCCAACCCGAGAATCACGGCCAGACTACAAGGCAGGCGGGACGCAGCCTCAGGCAAGGAGGCCAGGGCTTCTCAGGTTCGCTACGGAGTGACGTCGCCAGTCGGCCACATTCTGATAACGAGATCACATTACTGGATAACCGGAGGGCGGGAAACATGCCTGGAAAACGTGGGGGGTGGGGGGCCCAATTAAAGCCCTTTCTTTGGTTTCATCATTATTTTCAAACGTAACCTCTCCTGTTCTCGCGGTTCCGCTTCGATTACCTCAAGGAAACAGCCTTTTCTTAGCCGCTAACCCTATAATTAGTACGGAGCAGTTTTTAGGTCAGGTTTCAAACCGAATGTAACAATACCAGGAAAGAATCCATTCTAATTTTAGTGGAACGTGGAGACCAAAGAACCCAAAGACGCTATTGGTGGGGGCTTCACGCGGCTCCGATGGATTAATGCTCATGCACTACAGCCTGAAAATGCTTCAAGGCACAGGGGAGGGGCCGGAACCGCGCTGCAATCTGCAGAAACGTTTTGATGATGAAATTCTGCAAGCGCTTAAATTAAGAGGCGTGGCGTGGTCACTCGGCAGGGTTGCGGAATGGCACGGCGGTCAGAATGAGATGCCCGTTTAGCCATGAGGGAAACGGCAGTTGCCCGAGAGACAGCTTTGTCCGTCCGTCTGCTCAGTATCCCTTTGAGCAAAAACACAAAATACTGCTTCTGGGGAAACACACCCGCTACACTGAAAATCATGACTCCTCAAAAAGCATGGAGTAGCGCACTCAGGCGATCCTAAGCAGGTTCTTTCACTGTGGGGGGGGGGGAGAGGGTGGAGATACTAGCGCCGACTATAAAACAGAAAGTATTACAGACTGCTTTGGCGAAGAACAGAGACATCATTGTGTGCTCCTCTCAAACAGAGAGAAAAAAGGCACAAAGTCCCTAACAAATACATGACAAGGCTGCTAGACATCAACCAGACAACATGGCACAAAGCCGCAGAACAGAGCCATTCCAACCTGAACACTCTAACAGTTCATTTAACTTTGGCAGCGGTTTGCACACCTGTTTTGCCGTTTCTTTGGCGTCTCTCATTGGGCAGCAGGGTATCCTGGGAAAAGCAGCATGACGCCGTCCTCACCAGCGCAAAACTAGCTCCAGATCGGGAAAGAGGGAAGCGGTAAACCAGTTCATTCACTCGCCCTTGCGGTACATCCTATTTGTGTGGCGGGAGTGTGCCTCCTGGGTAACGCGATTCCACAGCGGCGCACTCTGTTGTTGCTCTGCTCCCAGGGCAAAGGATTTCAACAGCTGCGCTTGTGTGCGTGTGTGTGCGCGCCCGCGTGTGTGTGTGTGTGTGTGTGTGTGTGTGTGTGGGGGAGTGTTTGTGTGAAAAGCGGCTGAGGGACCATGTGACTCCTCTAATCCGCCCACTGCTGAGTGCACATTGTTGTCTGGCCAATTGAATCGCAGGCTTACTCCAAAGCCCCGCCGCCCCTTTAGAGTAGAGGTCAAAGGTCAGCACTTCTGACGTCAAACCCCATATAAACTTGCCAACTTCCCACCCAGCCCACAAAAACTTATATTACGTACATCACTTTTTAAACGTGTATTTAACCAACAAACAAACAAAGCTCAATTAAAACAGATAAAAATCAACTCTATCATGAGGCTGCTGGCAAGTTTCCCTTCTCTCTGCTCTCCTGCGATTCCCGTCTCTCCTCGCCCGCCTTGCGTCCATCAGGATCTCTGAAGGCATCGCAGCAGCTGGATTTTACTTCAGCGGCCCAGACAAAGGCAGGAAGGACGGACCAGCGAAGGAGCCTGAACCGTACACAGAAGCACACTGCCTGGAGTAATCAGACACTGAGGTGCCTCCTGACGACTGATCACACACACACACACACACACACACACAGACACACAAACACACACACACACACACACACACACAGAGAAACACACACACACACACAGAAACACACACACAGACACACAAACAGACAAACAAACACACACACAGACACACAAACAGACAAACAAACACACAAACAAACACAAACACACACAAACAGACAAATACACACAGACACACAAACAGACAAACAAACACAGACACACACACACAGACACACACAAACAAACACAGACACACACAAACAAACACAGACACACACAAACAGACAAACACACACACACACACACACACACACGGCTTTTAAGGTGACAGTGGAATTAGTGCCATTAACAGAATGACAAGAAAATGCTGAGAGACAGTGACAGTAAGACACTTATTAGATAAAAGGATTTAGACATACAAATGAAACCACGTTTCACAGATCACACGGGTTTATTTGACTGATGCGTTACATAGTTGAATAACATCCTTCAGCTGCGCCTTGCATTTTATTACAGAATTGTGCAAATGAAAGGACTGTTGATACACCCCCCCCACCCTTGCATTTTAACCTTTAACCTTTAAGTGAGCGCTTTGCGCACAGCTGAGCTCCGTGATTGAGCTTCAGGCCAACGTGCTCACTCAGGATTCACAGCACGTGGGCTTTAAATGTCGGCCATGACAAACATACCGCAATGACATGGGGGGAAAAAAGGCCAGAGAGGTGCATTGTGGGTAAAGTGAGGAGGGCCAGGCGCGGTGTATCAGGGACAATTATTAGGGTCTCTGTCTGGTATGCGAGCCAGCAGGAAGGGGACGGCTCTGTCAATATTTAACCCGGCGCGGTCCACCGCCCTCCTCGGCCGTTTAGCAGGCGTATTATGCTGGGATACCGTGGTCTGCTTCGGAAACTTATCTTTTACGAGATCGGGGGAAGCTGGGAGCGATGGGGCTTGGCAGGATGTGATTCGCGCCTCAGGAGAAGTGGACAGACCTAAAAGTGGGACTGTCAGTGGCGGGCGGGATAAGACTCCCAAGGCCTCCCCCAGGCTGGGGTTTGGAGAACAGCTTGAATCTGTAGCAGACCTGATGGAGAATTACCACAGGCTGTCATGTGGCTCTTTGCTACTCGGACAAAAGACAATTTATAGTGGACAAGCCATAGTTGTTTGGGGGAGGGGGCCTGTCTCAGAATATTCCACTTCTAACAGCGATCGACACCTTCGGGCTATTGCAGTGCAGGATGCTAAAAACTGGCCCAGTCTGTCCACCTGAAATGCTGTGATCACCACGTCTCACAGTCATGTTATGTTTACCCTACCAAAGGTCGACTCCCCGCTTCCTGGTTTGTGTGTCATGCTGGTGCTTACAGGATATGCCACACACCAACAATCTGTGACAAACAAGTTGCTGGAAGACTAATGATAGCTCATTCTGTTAGCGGGCTATCACAGCCAGTTAGCCCCTTTGAAATGTCCAGATTCTACCACCATGGGGTCACTCGTTACTCTCTTTCCAAGCTTTCCAAACACCAAACAGCACGGGATTCAGTTCGACGACGTTCAAAAAACATGCCTTGTAAACGTGAGGAAGAAGCACCTGCAATCTGGAGAGGCGCACGTTACTCCAGCGCCACCCAGAGCCTGGGTACGGAATAGCATCTCGCTGAGTGGAAGCAAGCAATGATTTGCCCAATCAATCAATTCCTCTTATAACAAGTCCTAGACGTCCTCTGGAAAAGGAGAAAACTGCTCCCAAAGGGGAGGCAATCATAAGGCGAGACACTTGAAACCTGGATGGCTCCCAAGAAATTTGGGGAAAATAAAAATGAAAGAGCACAGATTTTTCAGATATGAAGAGTTGGCCACACCCGACGCCTGGTTCCCCAGTAATAATAACCATCCCCAGGGCCCCACACAAGCCCATTGCTTCACAAGGTAATTTTGTTATCATGCTGTTGACTGCCATTTTTCACATGTGCCATGTTCACAGTTATGACGAGGAGAGGGGAGAAAAATGTAAGTTCGCAAACCTGAGCTTGGTAATTCATAGCCTCCAGAGATTCAAGATCTACGACGCCTTTTCCTTCCAATTTTCACGTTGACGTCAGTTATCCAGGCTGCAAAATTTGTGATTAATATTTGATTTTGATGGATTACTCATTACTTGCACTCAGTACTGCAAAAAAGATATTCAAGCGAGGAAATAAATCTTATAGAATGAAAACCAAAATGTAGAGGTGTTGAGATCTTTATTTCTAACGTCACAAACACACCCATGTCTTAAGATTTCAGGCTTCAAAACATTACTGTTTTCACTTTCAAGTTCACGTCTGCATCAAACAATGAGTCGCTGTGGCAACAGTGATAACCAGTGACTCGTGAGCTGGATTCCTGCCATCGCTTTAACCGAAACGTCTCGCATAGCGGGATGGTGTTACCCAACGCGTCCGTCTGCCTCTACACAGGTTTAAATCCAGCTGCACCAATGGACACCATTACAAATTCGGGCCTTTGCCCAAAGCAACACTCACCACTGCAGGGCCCATAGAAAGACATGGATCTTTCAGCAGGTGTTTATCATTAAGCCTGAGATATTCTCCTTACTCTTTAAACTCTCAACATCGCAGAGACTGTAGTTATAAACACACACACACACACACACACACACACACACACACACACACAGCTGCCTTTTCTTTGACTGTGATACTTCTCAGATCCGAGATCGAACTCAAACACACCGCACGTTTCACAAAATCACCGCTGCCAAATTAAAGTTTGATGAGAAACACTGACCCACCTCCCTCCTCATCAAGGCCTGCAATTTAATCAGATGTCGGCGGTTTGTTTGTTTTCGACCACCTGAAAATCATGACCGCTGGTTGTGTGTGGGGGGAGGGGGGGGGGTTTGAAGAAAACTAACAAGAAACATTGGGGGGTGGAGGGGGGGGCAGTCAAAGGCAAAAAGTAAATAAATTCCAAACCACAAGTTGGCAACTGGAAACACAACACAGAAAATACGATTCCAGGTGGGAGGTGTTTCACTGGACACTTTAAGGTCAAGGGGAAGTCTGCAGGAGTGAAATACCCCCAGTTTCTTGAGGTGGGGTGGGGTGGGGGGGGGGGTGCCTAGTTGGTAGGCTTGTGATTTATAACTGCACCAGAAGAAACTCAGCGATGTCCTTTCATCCATGGCCTTGGGTCAAATGTTTGAACAGCGGATTTCATACGAGTGACCCCCCCCCCCCCAACAAAACCCCCATCACCTTTTCTTTCCATCAGTGTATATAACAGGCGAAACAGTCAGGTATGGGTCAGTTTCAAACAAAGCACTATGAAGACTGACGGACGGTAAAAGTAGATAGTAATCAAAGCATTCCTCGGGGGTCTGATGTAGAGCGAATCGTCCCACCGACCTTGAGACACACGTGATGTCGGCTGCCAGACAAAACGCGAACGAAAAACAGCACATGCCAGACGCTGCACAAGACAGCTGACACAAACAAAACCAACACTTTGCTTATGACTGGAACAAGCCAACAGCGCTGCAGATATTAAGACAATATGTTGTCTACCCTCTGAAAAGAAAAGAAAAATCGTGCTTCGAGTTATTCTTCACGACGAGCTAGTTGGTGCAAAACAAGTCGATGGGCGGAGCAAACCAACGGGGGGCAGGGCCGCGACCCTGCAACCACCTGGCGGGTCTATCTGCAAACTTGCCAGCAAGGAGCTACAAGGCTGCAGGAACTACAGTTACAAGGAAAAAAGTTGAGTATTGTTTCCTGTCAAGCCCCTGACAACCCCCCCCCCCCCGGATGCACCTTAAGAGGAAAGAAAAACAGGGAAAGGCACTGAGCTGGATTTCTTTATTTGGTTCACTAGTCCTGACTTGGAGCTGCAGCTTCCAAAGTTTTCACATTATAATTCTACGCTGTACACATATCTATCTCCACAACAAGGAAGTAAAAAAGCCATGTAAACAAAACACAGTAACGGTGAGTCCTTTCCTACTCATAAACTTGCTACACATAGTAACCATCGCACGAGGGCAATTTACTGAAAACAGGCCCTGCTTTGCTCAGCTGATATCAGGATACTATAATTGTTTTGCGCCTCTTTTGATGTACATTTAGCAGACTGACATTAACCCAACTCAGATCCTTACAAACAGGACCAGTGATCTTCTTTCAGCTGTCCAGCCTGAAGAAGTGAGGATTTTTTCTAGTCTGGAAAATGTACTGGAAGATCCTCTGCTGAAAACCGCCTTGTATTTTAAAAAAAATGTGCACTATTGTGTCACTTTTGATATATTTACCGATGGCTCAGCCAGAAGACGCTCTGCTTTTCATTTTTATGAATTTTCTCCTGCTTGACCAACGTCAAGATGGTCTTAACTGGAGACCAGGCTGGCGGAGGTGGGTCCGTCACAGGCAAACCCGGCGTTGCATAAGCTCGCAAAATGCCCGGCGCCGTTTGCCGATCTGAACAGTTCATTAATCGTCTGCTTTTCTGTTACCAAAATAAAAAAAAAAAAATAATGAGGCCAGCCAACCGCAAATTGGAGAGAAAGGGAGAGGATGACCTTGGCGCTCCAGCCTCAAGTACGACGGTGAGTGGGGGGGTGGGGGGGGAGAGGAAGAAAACACATTCTCCTGTTGAACGACTCTGCAATTATGGATTTAATGAGCAGCCCACAAACGTGTGTGTTTTAACAAGCCTCCGCTGGCTTGAGACCGAGAAGGACCGGCGCTCCCATCGAGGACTGGGACTAGCTACTTGCAGAAGTAACACAACGATCAGCAGAAAACGTTATTTGCCTTTTTGTTCCATGAGAGTCACGAGGGAAGCAGAGGCCCGGAGCATGACAGACATGCGAGAAACACGGCTTCCGGGTCAAACAACTGGTTAGTACTTCGCTGCCGTCTGTATACCCCAGGCAAAGACCACA
This sequence comes from Paramormyrops kingsleyae, assembly GCF_048594095.1. Taxonomy (NCBI): domain Eukaryota; kingdom Metazoa; phylum Chordata; class Actinopteri; order Osteoglossiformes; family Mormyridae; genus Paramormyrops; species Paramormyrops kingsleyae. The sequence goes on from NC_132816.1 coordinate 19,018,529, forward strand.
AGCTTAAAATGGACGCAGCGCATGACCAGAATGACAGGACTTCATAAAGGGGGGCTCTGTTCCCCAACCCACCCCCCTGAACCTGGGGATTACGCAACAAGCCTGAGGTAACATTCAACCCCAAGATAAGGGTCCGGTGCCCTGCAGGGCTACTGTGCCACACTAGCACAGAATTTTCATGCATCCTCTGAGGTTTTTCTGGGTTTTCCATGGGGAAGTTTTGAAAGACGTCCACAGTTCCAAAAGCAAGCATGAACCCTCCCATATTTAAAGAGGATTTTGGAGTAGCTGGCAGCTGAGAGGTGGTGTGAGTCAAACAACCTCTCGCCAAATATGCATTTTATCTACAACTGCGTTTTATCCAATTCTGCTGTCCCACGTAGTCTCTTGCCGAAATAGGACTCGTCACCTATAGGTTGTGGGTTCGCGTCCTTTGTCGCTATATAGTATTTAGTGAGTTATGCTTCTGTCAGATTTGTTAGCAGGAAGCCCAAATGTGCAACCTACTGAAAAAGCAGCAGTCTATGCACATCCCCTTGGACTCTATGCACATCCCCTTGGACTCTATGCACGTCCCCTTGGACACAGCCACATGCCAAATGAAGTGAAGAGTCTCATTTTGGTTACACTCCGTGCTGCATAACAGGACTGGGGTCAAGACCCAAGTAACCAAATGACACTGGAAAAAGTTTAGTGAACTAACAGACAGATGTTGTTAAACCCGCAGCACATCAAGACGTCATGTATCAAGACCGTCAAGTCCAACTGCATAGTGAGGAAAAAAAAAAAATATATATCTATAGCTGTGGAGTTTAGATAAAGATGGAACTGACAACAGAATCACATGGTAAATTAATAACTTGGTCAATAATTAGCCTCGCAAAATGATTTACCAGCAAAATCACCCTGGCAACTTGTATAGCCAAGGAACACATTTAGATGCATAGATGTGACTGGGCAAAGCAGCAAATCTGCAGACCAGTCAGAATTCCTCCTGAAAGTGCTTCCTGAGTGACAATTCCAGCCAAGTGGACGTTATAAGCCCCTGAGACACCGTGCGGCTTTTTACATCCAATCAATAGCCATGCAAAGTCAGAGCTCGGGCCGACAACTGCACTGCAGGGCAAGAAAAGCACAAAAAAGGAAAGGCAGCCACTTCCACGTTGTCTGGGGGAGACACAAAAGGCCCTTCATGTTTACAAAGGGACGCCTCAGACGCATCCTGCAGTGAAATTGGCTAATTAGGACACTAATGCGCTCATTTGAACGTAAGCCGGCAAACCGACAGAACGAGAGCTGAGCAGCCCTGTATAAAATGAAAAAGCAGGCAGACATGGGGACCGGATGGAGCGGCGGGAAGGGCAGCTACAAGACAGTAAACGGGGAGTAAGAGCCACTGGCAGGGAGCTAGGAGAAGGCGTGTGCGGCGGTGGACTGGACTTCGGTCCTGTTACACAATGTCAGAAGACGACTCCATTAGAAGTACCACAGCACCATGACATAATACTGCACTGTGTAGGTAACGCACTTGAAAACCCCATTAAGAAAAGCCACACTTGTTAATTCAGTTCTGTTATAGTAATAACACCTGCGTTTACATTTTATTTATTTAGCTCTTAACCAAAGCGACGTACAGTTGAGAAAACAGGTTCAGACAGTCCCTGGAGCGAATGGGGGTTAGGGGCCTCGCTCAAGGGTGCAATGGTGAACTGGATTTGAACCAACAACCTTCTGATCATAGGCACAGTGTCCGAACCCATCGAGCCACATGCCCCCCGACGCACCCAAACAGCTTCCTCAAGGCAACCCAGCCAAGACAATGTGCCCATTCAGGTCTGTGGATGCCAGCCAACGGATCGAGCAAATTCTATAACCGGGCTGTCCCATGCGGTGCTGCTCCGAGAAGGACGTCTCCTCCCTCGCGAACAGACTAAACAAGGAGAATGAGGGAGGCGTGCTCATGCACTGTCCATTCAGTGGTCTTCAACGAGCCGCCACTGTGCCTCGGAGGACGGAGGTGGGGACCCTCGAGATTGTGGCCATTGTCAGGGCACACGCTACCCGGGAGGTTAGCGTCCTGAATGCCTGAGGTCTTAGAAACGAATTCCATGGAAGAGGTGCATTTAAATAAAGCATCCTTCAGCAAGGTCCTTAATTTAAATTCTTGTTTCTGCATTAAAAAATGGCATGTCTCTTTAAAAAAAAAAAAAAAAAAAAAAAAAAAACACTCAGCTAAGCAACTGAATGTAAAACGTATACAAGACAAATGTGACTTTCGCAGAACTGCTACAGACGTTTTGTTCTGGGTAACCACACGTGACAGAATTATTAATGACCCCCAGGGCTGAGTGCTGAATGGGCTCCACATCGTTAGAAGGCCACACCGAAGTTCTGACCACGTCAGCTGGTCACATGGATGACTCCACCCTTCCCTTGACCGCGGGCAGGAAAGCAGAAGTTCAGGGCAATAGTCATTGCTCCAAGAGCTCCAGGATACCTTAAAATAACTACAAGTGGGCGTGTGCACACACACACACACACACACACACACACACACACACACACACACACACACACACACACACACACACACACAACACACGTTTGTATTCATATCTTTGTGGGGACTCTCCACTCATTTCTATGGACATAACCCTAATCTCGACAAGGACAACCCCTACCCAGCCCTAACCTTAACCATAAGTAACCAAACAAAATACAAGACTTTTGACATATTTAGTTTTCCAATTATAGTGACAGATTTTTTTAAAATTGAGTTTCCTTGCAAAAATGGTCCCCATAATCAAAATAACATCATACCATTTGGTCCATATACCATTTGTAATATATATATAATCCACACACACACACACACACACACACACACACAAAATCCATTTCCTGATTATGGATGGGGGAAAAAAAAAAACACTGTTTGACTTCAGATTTCAGAAAACTACAGAGCTGATGAACCAGCACCTGTGTTACAGCATGAACAGGCAACAGGGAAAAACACTGACTGATCACTAAAGACACTAGTACATTAGTATTTGTTCATTAAAAGAAAAGACTTGGCAAACATGAAAGCCGGTGTTACCAGAATGTCACCTGTAATAAGGGACAGGCTTCTGGGGGGTGGGCACAGTGGGTGACTGAGAACACCCTGCTCATTCTCACAATACCAGGAAACGGCGGAGAGCCACAGGGGCGGCCCAGATACAGGGCACACGGCCTGGCACGGCAAAAAGCAGAGATCTGTCGCCGTAGATCTGACTGACCTCCCCCCGACCCTCCTCAACTCTCACATCTGTCCTGCAGACACTGCTTGGAGGTTGCCTTGGAAACCCAAAACAAACACCCCGAGAGCGGAGCTTATCATCAGCAGGTCCCTGCTTCCTACGAAAATACGTGACTGGAGGCTTCAGGTGGCTCACATTACCGACGACAAAGTCATTCATAAAGACGGCCATTTAAGAAAGAGAGAGAAACAAAATAACTCTGCTATATATTGTGGCACATGTGCACTAATCAAGTTTATAAGCAATCATTTATGAGATGAGTAATCAGCCTGCCACACTAATAATCTAAACCTCAAATTGGAGGGAAAGGCTAAATGCTTGTTAAACCAATTGTGATGTGATAAAAGTTTGACCTTTCCACTGAAACTCTCTCGACGACGAACTTGATCGTACCCCTGCTAACTTGACAAAGCAGAGGTTAGTTCATGGGAGGAGTGAGCGGAATCCATGGAAACAGCGCTCTTCCCAGAGCCCCCGCATTCACTGGTGGTTTATACCGCACCAACTCCAAATTCCTTCAGGGAAATCTAATCAGGCCACCCAGTCTGAGGGTGCTGAAGAGGTCTGATGGCTAAAAGACAAGGCCCAGAAGTAGCACTGGGACAACACGCCCGGGATCCAATCACACAGCAGTGCCACTGGAGTGAAAGGCAGCGGTGGATCAAATGAGCCTTGGAAACTCAATTACTGAGGGCAGATTCCATCAACGCTCAGTCGAACCCAATGGAAACCAATAAATCAAGCAAAGGGGAGTGTGTCGAGCCAACAGATGACTGACACCTCACAATAAGCTCACCCAGCAGAAACCTCACTTCTCCTGTCATTGGCAAACAGCATCACACAAGGCATGTGCAGCCAATACAGGTTGAGTGGGTTCAAAGTCCTTGGCTCGACCATATGGCACTTGGCTCATCCTTTGCCGGAGCGTTGCAGATAAAGTATTCGCCGAAGTTAAACAAACAAATACTTCCAAGTTGTTATAAAAAGAGAACTGGTGGTCAGGGAAAATGGCAGGGTGGCAAAGCTGGCAGAGGATTCAAAAGTTGAATTGTACCCAAGCCATTTGCATTCATAGTCAACATAATGATGAGCAGAAGCCAGCCAAGCTGCTTCTGACAGCTCTATTGCCATTATAGTGTCTATCAATGTCAACTGCAGCCAGCTTCAAAGGCAGTTTGATTATTGATCTTAAGACTCTCACGGTCTTATAGTGATCCAGGCCCACCTGAGCGATTCCATACAAAACAATACATGCACGTTCGCAGTGTTGAGCTCATGTTTGGCCAGGATCCACCTGGAGTCTTGCGAACTGATCTTGCCCCAGAGCCTCCGGGGATACTGGAGAACGATAAATCTTAGAAAGCACATGTCACCACCATGGAGAGGGGAAAACAAGGAACGTGTAAACATTCCACAGGTCATGGGAAACCATGCACTTCCACCCTGCAGGCTTGAAACCCAGGTGAACAACGGCAGTTCAGCCCTCGAGGAGCTTACATAACCTTATCCAACCAGTTGACAGTCTAGTTGCAGTCCAGAACCAAGAGCCAGAGCAAGGTATTTTGCATGAAATACATCGGCTACAAAAGAGAAGCAGTTGTTTAATAAATGGCCACTCAAGCATGGGTACAAGTCTGTCTTGGCCAAGGTTTAAAGAAGTTCCTAGGCTTTCATGCAGCTTACCGTATTGTCTCGATTCGGAACCTCAAAGTCAGAGCAACGAGATGAGCTTCAAGATCTCAGAAATCAAATGGAACAAAAGGCACATTGTCAAACCATCGGGTCTCTTCCCTCTCGAACATCCCCGGCCCCGTCGGCAGAAATTTGACGTGGATTAACACAAAGTGTCACTCAGAGGGGGGGCCGGATCTGGAGACAAAGTCTGGCGGTCCAAGCATTTCACTAAAACGGACGCCAGCGACAACTCTCCCACTCTTGCCTCGAGAGTCTTTGACCGACAATGGGTTGCATAAATAATTTACAGGAAGACATTTCTGGAGTTGGAGTCAGCATTGAAAATGCAAGCCCCCCCCCCCCACCCCCGTCCATTGAGCTTGTATGGAAACTGTTTTTCTTGGAGGGCGAAGGCCACAGCATAAACATTCAAGTGGCTGGTGGACCACCACTGCTTTGATAGCTGCTCTGATGGGACGGGTGGGGGCCATTTGGGATTACAGGGCCTCTACAGGAGGAAGCACCACAAGGGCTTCCAAGGCTTTGGCCACAGCTCCAGCCATGATGGCCACGGCTCTAAGTGGCCATTGTTCACCCAGCGGCAGGCTCATTGAGTCGATGAAGCGAAAAACAGCACTTCCTGTCAGGAAGTGGGGTCCCGTCGCGATGCTCCGGGCCTCATGCCAGGACTCTCCTCTCAGCTGGGATAGTGGGAAAATGGGAGTATCTGGTAGTAGGTTGGGTTGGGCAAGACCCAGAGGGGGTACAAACCACCGCAATGAAAGACAAGGGCAACATTTACATTGTAATAATTACAGCATGACATCCGTTTTCACATCACACAATCTTTCAAACTCACGAAAAGATAAATGTTTGTTTCATGTGATTCAGACAGCCCAATGCCTACTGCAGCCAATCAAACGACTCTGCCCAAAGGGTCAACATCAGTGCCCAATAATCAATCCTTCACTGGTAATGAATAGACATCATGACAGGGCTTTGGTCCCACAGTTTAACACCATGGCTGACTCTCAGACACACCATTAGCCACACCTCAAATCAATCGGGCTTCATTTCAACGACGCTCAATGGGGTTGCTGGATCACATAAGAGCTCGAGAAACAAAAGGAATGAAGAGAAAGAAAAAAAAAAACAGTATTACCACTGAGTGATGAGACCAGACCCCATGTTTAAACAAACCCATCCCTCAAACGTCCTGCTTTGGAAGGCCAGGATATATAACATGCTACGAACAACCACCATGGGATGACAAAGAACGGCACTTGTTTGGCCCAGAGGACTGGTCAGGGCCTTAAGCCTTCCCATCTGGAACAGGGTTCGAAGAGAGACCTTCCTCAGCAACTTTTTCTACCCCACACTCTCCCACGACATAGTAAAACCACTCCCTCATGCGTCCCTCTGAGGTCTCTTTAGGAGTGTTGAGGGAGGTAGGTGCATATTATTGCTGTGAATAATTCCTTGTCCCTCTGCTTTTTGTTCTACTTCTACTTCCTCTCTCAATCCCCTGCGCCCTCAGCCATTCCCGAAGGTAGTCTCATTTGTCCACTTCCAGGCACAGGAGCTGAACCTCCATTCCCAAGTACCAGATGTGACTAGGCCAAGACTGCTGTGAGACCGCCACATACAGCTGTTGTCTGGTAGGGGATCGTCAGGGCATCAAAGCCCATTCTGGTACACAGAGCTGGAATGCAAAAAAGAAAGGAAGAACAGGACAGAGAGACAGACCTGTGCTCAAGCAGACAGGTTTGTAAAGACCCAGCCTTCAGCCTTCAGGCCTACGGGACCCAACAAATGACCTGTCATCTTGTTCGTTCGTTCGTTCGATGGAGGTAACCAAAGGGCACATCCATTAAACTAATAAACACTATATCACAACGAGCCGATTTACACTCGACTGCATAATAGCAGGATGGAAAGCATTACAGTGCCAGAGGAAACACCAGCTAGTCTTCAAAGCTACAACTCTCAGTTTTCTGTAGTTGCAATCTGTGCCTCAGCAAAGGACGCTTTCTAGGTGTCAAGGAATGTTATGACTCGTCTTGCAACCTGCCATTGGTATAGAAAGGCAAGGTTCTCTGCAGCTTTCAGTTGCAATCAGCCACACCCACCTCACCACAGGCAAGTTGGGCTGTCAAAAGAACCACCTATCAAATATACAATTTGAAATACCTCAGACGAAATATATAAAAAAGCTATTTCCACACACTTTGGCAGAGGAAGTCACCCATTTCATTTTTAGATGCAATGTAAAAGAGACTGATCTACGGAGCAGAGATTTTCCTTTTTCCCCAAGCTGTCCATTTTTGGTATGGGCTGGGTCGTGCTCGTTGACCACAGCTGGGCCTCTAACAATCAAGAGCCAAGGAAAGAGGAACCACTGTACAGAAGATGATGGGAGCTGCACCCAACCAGACATAGCACCAGACGGGAGAGAGCAGGCAGGTAAGCGCACCAACTGAGTCAGCCCAAGGCTGTTAAATCAATAGCAAAAGTTTGTTTGCGTGTCCCGAGGGTCTAAATTGAGTATTAAAGCACCCCCACCCCCATCTTCCACACCCACCCCCACCTTTCTGTTTTAAAAATCAGTCTGAGACGACATGTGGGCTTTGGGATCAGACCCAGAGGAAGAATCTGATATTTCCACATTTTTGCAAGGATATATTTCTCATGAAACTGTAACGGAGTCTCCACCGGCCAAGAGAGCCAGGCTTCCTGCCGGCTGGAATCCAGCATGAAGATGCTTGGCCAGGTCAAAGACGCAGATCGACAGGTGGCGGCCTTGTTGCCCGGTTCTGAGTGCCAGTACCTCGCAAAGCCCATATAGCTCTTGAAGCAAGTTTCCCCAGACGGGGCCTTCCGTCTGGGACAAAGCGAAACCGACTTGCTAAATCAACACCCCCTCAGAAAATGTCGACTATATCGACTAATGTTGACTAGTACTGCTGAGTATATCAAAAACTAGTGGAGTGACACACATTTAGTGAGTCAACATATTTGGGATCCCCTCTGGGGCCGGAAAAGGGAGCAGCAGACTGAGGGAGCAGAGACTCCCAGCCACGGATTAACGACCGCTCTGTCTCTGTGGCTCCCCACCCTTGCCGCTCCCCAGACCTCAGACTGGCTGGCCGCAGCATGTCTGCCAACCCCCCCCAAAGGCATCTCTGGAGGCCCTCGGAGGACGCCTGACGGAAACTCGATTTGTGGCGGAGAGGACAGCGCGCCGTCCACGACATCGGCCGGCCCGGCGGAAAGTAAACACGTGGCCACGTGCCGGGGGAGGAATTTTAATGACTTCCATAACTCCGGGTCACAAGCCAGCGCTGAGGAAAATGCGAGCGGGCCTTGGCAGATGTGTGAGATCCGTGAAATATGCTGCCTTTAATCTCGGCTGATGACTTTTGCCGACCACAGAGGCCCTGTTTCCACACCAACACAGGAGAACGGATAAGATCGGCACCAGAGAGCACTTCCCTTTAATGGTGTGTCAAGCGCAAATCAATGACCCTTTAAGAGAGACGGCCTCCTTATCAAAGTGGGAGGTCTGAGGATTTAGTTGACTGGGGTGGGGGCAGGGAGACTTCACTGTGCCTGTAACACACAGCAGGAGTGGAGGAGTATGCAATAGAGGTCAACATTAAAAAAAAATAATACAAATAAAAATTTGGTATCCCTGCTCTGTGTGGAAAAGAAAACAAGGGGAAAAATCCTCTCAAAACGTAAATTTAGAAAAATTATTACCAGGCTGCATTACCTGGCCAGTCTATTCAAGTGTGTATCTACCAAGTTTTTTTTCGTCATGCACTAGTCCACAAAGATTAAATGTTAAACATTGCGCATTATGGCTATCGGCAAAGGCAGTGGGTAACACATCCATCACACGCTGCCGTCCACCTTGGTGGGGGCCACAGGCGGGCGTGCGCCTCAGCGCGGAAAACCCACGGCCAAAAGCCCCCGTCCCCTGAGAGCAACGCGCAAGACACCAAATGAGGCGAAGAAAAGCTTAAAAGGATGTTAATCACACTAATTACAAATAGAGAGCAAATTCCATCCTTCTTCTTTAGCTTATCCTGGTCAGGGTTGAGGGGAATTGGGGCCTGTCCCAAAGCTGGACAGGGTGAAGAGCAAACCTAACTTTGCAAAGAAGGAGAAGTAAAAATGAACCTATCACATCGAGCGTGGAGTAAACAGAACCAATCACAGCGAGCGGGGAGTAAATGCTCGGCAGCTGAACTTTTTGGCCTTAATACTGTTATTCCTCACTGCCTGTGCTCCCCCACCCCCCGTACAGAACAGCTGTGGAGGAAATGACAATGTTAAGGAAAAACAGCAGTGTGGCTCAGCGGCTAACGGCTCCGCCACCTCTGGCCAAACCCGGGGAAGCCTGGTGGGGTGTGTGTGGTGCTGGACACCGACACGGCACACGCTGTGGACCGCGTTACCACACGGGACCCGCGGCCACCACCTCCGGCTGCAGCAGAGCAGGCTGGAATGAGGGGCAGGTCCCCTCAGTGGTGGGTGGAGCCCCCCACTAACTGCAGACGACCTTAAAGGCGTTGATGTCGTCCGCGTTGCTTTCTGAACACTCCTGCTTTTATTCGGGCTTTTCTCGAAGCATGAAACTGCTCAGTTTTATTCAAAAACAAAGATCCTGTAAGAGGGGAAACGCCCCACCGATGCACCAGTCATCCCTGACAACTGGGAGGCCAAGGCAGCACTGGGCTCCACGCCGCCCACACATTTCAATAACGACACTGATCTCCGCTGATCTCTCACGGCTCCACCGGCCACGTCAGCACACGCACACAGACCCACATCCATCGCCGCCGTTCCCAAAGCCGTACGGATGTCCGGGTTCACGGCGTCCCTTGCAGCTTATTCCCTAGTTCAGCGTTCCAGGCCTTCATTTCCGCCCAGAATCTGCTCCGGGGTGGGGGGGCAACTATCGTTCCAAACATAACAAACAAATCAGAAACGAGGCTCTGATAGCTCCCCCCAGCCCTTGCATGCAACATGCCTTCCCACACCAACCCCATCCACACTTGAGAAATGCCAGAAAAACACATTTATACACTTTGCAAAAACAATCGATGAGAGAAATGGCACTTTGAAACTTACGTGGCGGGATAACTCATCGTTTGTTACTCTATAGCAGGGCTCACCAGCTCTGCTCCTGCAGATCTACCACCCTGCAGATCTTAGTTGCAGCCCTAATTTAACACGGTTGATACAGATAATCAGGCCCTTCAGTAATATCTCAGTATTACAGTCAACTTAGCTTCTACATAGCTGGCTCCAATAAATTAGGGCTGCACCTAAGCTCTGCAGGGTGGGAGATCTCCAATAGCATGTCTGATAACCACTGCTCCATATGGTCCAACTGGGTCAGACATTTCAACTCCACTCACCACCCTTTGGCCAAACTTTTTTTTTTAATGTTGACCAAGATTAACATCGCTACACTGGCCACGCTAGTGCTAAAGATCATGGACACACACCAGACATGTGAGCCTGTGTCACATGACGCGGAATCATGCATGATATGAACCGGCAAAGCCCGAGGCCGCACAGGTTCGCCGGGGAGGGAGATGCGCCCGCAGCCGGCCGACCAGTGCCAGAAAAACACACTGATTGAGGAGGAAGCGGAATATCTGCTGTCATCTTGGAAACTGACAAGTCCCGGGATAAAAAGACGACTGCATCCTTCCTCCCTTGTCCTCTCCCTATTGCCCCCCCCCCCCCCCACGCCCCGTGTTTTTGTTTCCATGAATCGCCGGTCGCCAGCGCCCTATCTACCACACAGGACATCCTATGGAGGGAAACATGACACGAGTCGAGAAAGGAGCTTCCAGGAAAAGGGCCATCTTCAGGCATTGTCCATCCCAGAGGGCACGTTCACACTTCCGTCCGCGAACGGCGCCATGCTGACGTCACCTTTTGTTGCTCCGGGTATAGCCGCGATCTCAGGCTAACAAAAACAAACCATAAAGCTCTGTGTTTACGTCATGGCTTTCGGTAAATTTTGCCACACGCACATTGACTCGCTCGGCTGATAACCACCAGACAGGCAGATACAAGCTGTGTGATCAAAGGTACATTAGCATTAGCATCACTCACTCACTCTCTCTCGATATTTCTACTTCCGTTCATCAGAAGCAGCTGCTTTGCTATGGCAACGAATCACATGAGGCCAAGGTCTCTCCACTAAACTTCAGCTTTTCCCAATATGGGGATGTACTTTTAAGGCTGGTTACGAAGACGAAAATCAGCCAGAGGCTGGATTTCTGCCCGAAACGTGACAAATCCCGACTTCAGGAATCCCAGGCACCATCCCCGAAATTTTACGCCAGAATCTAAACGAACAGTGCTTCCATTTTTTTTTTTTAAATTGCAAACTCTGACTGTTAGACCCAGCTGAATGACAGGAGGACAACGTGAGATAAAAGACCCCCCCCCCCTCCTTGGGAAATGCACAGCAAAATACTTAGGCTTGGTCTGATCGACTGACTCCTCTCAGACTAGCGTGAGAACAAGTAAGAGGCCCCCTCATAATTGGCTGAAACAATCCCGACTGCAAGTTTGCGGACTGAGAATGGCCCGAGAGGAAGTTGGGCAATCTCCTAGGGAACAGGGATGGCGAGCTGCTCTACAGATGGAGCGATCCTGAAGTCGTAGTCTATAAGACAGGCACCATACCGCGGTAAGCATGGTCATCACCTTGGTTTGAGGCATGGAGCAAGTTTCCGTGCCAACTGGAGGTGACCCTCTGGAAGAACGAGCCTCACCCCAGAAGCAATTGAGGGAGACATGACCAGGTGGGTGCGGTGGGCCCTGGGCATCCCCCAGCCCCCCAGCTTTGAGCGGAGGGGGGCCTCGGGCCACCTGGGATCCTTCGCGCAGACTGCAGAAAACCACAAGAGCCGTTTGGTGAACGGGGGTCAGAGCTCTCATCGCTACAGGGATGCTACCGTTTTCTAAAACAGCTCTGCCATACGCTGACAGGGTGTTTGGTGGCTGATGTTACCACGGGATCCTCAGGGGAGGAGCAGAGGACCCGGCGATGGAGTCTGCGGGCACGGCGGGCACGGCGGGTGGCCAGCCTCGGGAATGGCACGCGGATGGCGAACTCGCTGCTCTCCCAACATCAGAGCTTAGCAGACCCCCCCCAACTAACCCCCGTACCCTCACTTGGCCGTCTGTCAAAGGTGAACGCCTTGCGTTTGCACAAACTTTTAATATCACGGAGTGTCTTAATGCCCAAAAAACTGGCTATTGGACGGGGCTGTCCTGACGCATAAAAATAAGACAGGGGGCGCCAGAGAGCACAGTGGGACTGCTAACAGGAAGTGCAACGACCTGGCGTTAGACACTTATCACAGCTTTGCTGGCTGCCTCCTGCAAATGTCCAGCCCATCTAAACAGGGGTGTCAAGCAACAGTCTCTCACACAACCCAGGAGAGAGGGAAACAAGGGGGGGGTGGAGGCCATATTGCGGTTGGCTGACGGGGTCGTAAAAATTATTTTTAAAAAGCTGCATTCGCTGTCAAGCTAAATCCCGCTAAGCAGATGCCAAGGCTCAGGATGAGTAACGTGCAGGGAGCAGGGGGTGAACACCAGGCAGCTGCACATGACCTCAGCGGCTGGAAAGGGCCCCGCGCTGACATAACGACAGGCGATCCCAGCGCAACGTTGCGTAACGTGGGCCCCCCGTCCACGCCTTTCTCATTTTACCACCTATTCTGGGCAGAAAGCGTCATTTTTCCCATTTCTTTGTGGGGGGGGTGGTGGTTTAGACTGCGACCCCCTTTGCTGCAATTAGACGGCACTTAGGAGAGACTCGTAGACTGACCCGCTGACGGACGTGGAAGCCGTTTTCCTGGTCGCCGGTCTTGGCCAGGGGGAGGAAGGGGTTTGGAATAAGAAAGTGGGCGTCTTCTCCAGAACTCCAGATACGGAGCGGGCCCAGAGAAGCCCCCGCGGTCGGTACCGGACCGGGCCGGCTGCTTGGCTGAACGGCTGGAAAGAAAACCGATTGAGCTCATCTTTGAGAAATGTTTTTGTGCACAAACACGCATACGAATGGAAAAGGGTGAGGAATACTACGTCAGCGATGACCAGACACTGATACAGAGCGGCTGAAGGCAGAGCGGCTGAATGCAGAGCGGCTGAAGGCAGAGCGGCTGAAGGCAGAGCGGCTGAAGGCAGGGCGGCTGAAGGCAGAGCGGCTGAAGGCAGAGCACTGTCACCTGCCTGCAGGCCACACTGAGGCATCGCCATGTAACCCTCACCGTGTCCCGCCCACCACGCACCGTGGCTCTCCGAACACCCTGATCACTTAATATGCACACTAAACTGTAAGAAACTGATCTTATCGCAACCGTGTTGAGGGACAGGCATTTGGGGTAGAAGAATGAATCAGGCTTTTCCAACAACCCCTCCCATATTGAAGACGACGCTTTTGTATCAACCCTAGACTGCAGCTCCACACCCAGGCAGGAAAAACTCCCCAGCATTTGTAAAACTAAATGATTCTGTCTCACCAAGAGTGTGATTTCAGTACGAGATGAACCACAAAAAAAAGTTTGCTGATGAGTGTTTAGGCGCTTGGGTGGGAGGCACCATGTGACCATGTGACAGGTGGTTTAACCGTGACGCAGTATCACTGCGGACGGCCAGGGAAAGTGAAAGCCCGGCATTATCACACGAGCCAACGAGGAGACCTCCTGCTTATATCCGACCATGAAAGGAAGGCATTCATCTGAAAACCTGCAGAGGTCGTGGGGGGCGGGCTGCCACTTTCCATCTCTTATCGCCACTTAAGCACTCGTCCACAAACAGAAGCCTATCAAATTTGCAGTCTTTAGGGGGGGGGGGGGGGGACAGCATTTTAAGCCCTTCCCAGCATCCACCTCTCGCCCCAGATGTGCCTCCGGTTCCCTGACCGATTAGCCAGCGACTCCAGGCTTCAATCTGCAACACTAACACTGAACGCCAGGCCAGACCACCGGCAGTGACTCTATTATGATTACTATTATAAACAAATTATTATTCTCCATACAGTGCCGCATGTGCTCAGTGCATTCCGGGGGCGGCCGGGACGCCCACTTTCTCAAGGAAAGATCTTTACAAATGTGAAACAAAAGACCCAGAAAGGGGCTCCTACAGTCCACATGCACCATTCATCACTCTGAACCTCTTTAGAGCCCAAACAACAGACTGTATGTGGCTGAGGAGCTCAGGAACACTGGAGCAGCTGTACAGGCAGGGAAAAAATTAAGAGACCACAGCGCATTTTTGTGTCGCTCATTTCTCAATTTATGGGTGTGGATCTGTGAATTATATATATTTCTGCAAACTGCAGCCTGTTCCTGTCCTGTGTTTCTCACAATGAAGGGCTTCTTCCTTGCTTTATGGGTCTTCAGTCCTGCTTCTAGGAGCCTGATATGAACCATCCTAGCAGTGCTCTTCACACCTGCACTTAATGTTTCCCATTCCTTTAGAAGGTCACTTCATGAGAAGTTGGTGGTCATCTCTGGCATTAGGAAGTCGCTTCTGCCCTCCACGTGGCTGGTCTCTAGTCGTTCCCCAGTGTCTCCTGCTTCACCTTATTCTTCTGTGCTACTGTCTCAGAAATTTTAAGCCTGCAAGCAACCTGCCTCACAGTGTAGCCTTCCACCAGCAAAGCCGGGGTTAAGCCAGGATTTAAAAATGCTGATTTCTTTAAGAATATGAAGCGGTTTCTTAATTTTTTCCATGGCTGTAATTTTTCTGTGATTTCTAACTATTCTCTGCTGTTTACCGAGACCTTGTCGCTTAAGCATCTCACGCTTCAATTAACCGACCGGCTTACAAGCAGAGAGTGGACACCGTAAGCAAAGTGAAACAGACCTGGAGAAGGCGTCCCGTCCGAGGGCAGCGTGAGAATCCCAGCGCGGTCCTCTTCCTGCGCTCAGTGCGCCCCCACTATGCTGACCTGCACGCACCCCCGTGGGACGGAGAGGGAGGAAGAGCGAACACCCCCGCGTCCCCTCGCTGGTGTCACCTCACCGGCTTCTCGTGAAGCAGGCGGGAGGACAGGCTGTCCTGCTTTACCTCAGGAAGCACAAGCGTGTGTGTGCGTGTGTGTGCGTGCTTTGGAAAACTTATCAGCAGGGCTGGAGAGCAGCTGGCGGTGGGGGGCTCGTTTAGGGAGGGTGGGGTGTCCGAAGGAGCACAATCCTCTAAGCACATTCAAGATGGGTGACATCTTGACTTAACAGCGCAGGGCCCACTGTCGCGGCACGTGGCGGGGTGTCACACACCGGACACAGGACGTCAAAGTCAATAAGACAAGAGGCTTTGTGGACACAGACTGTATGTCCTGAAGGGAACATGACACAGGTCTGGACAGCCAGTGCAGAGAGGGAGGAAGAGAGAGAGAGAGAGAGAGAGAGAGAGAGAGAGAAAAAAAAAGAGTAGTAAGTAAAAAAGGCACACACACTCACTCACGACACACACACTCACAGACACACACACTCACAGACACACACACACACAGGCAGACACACTCAGGCAGACACAGGCAAACACAGACACAGACAGCATTCACAGATCGTTGTGGGGACCTGAAAAATGGTCCCCACAATGTAATATAAACCTAATTCACACATACACACACCCTCTGCTGAACACCAAGCCCCCCACCAATATCTCTGAGAGGAACCTCAATAAGATAAACTTACAGCGTGTTTAATGTACCATACCAAGCAGAGGTTTTACAAGATTTTAATATCTGCTTTATATTTCCAGAGAGGATGATTTAAAACTATTTCAATACCTACCTACATTTTTCCCCTAAAGCAGAGACGGGATGACGTGGAATGATTAGCTTAAGCTACGGACGGCTGCTAATACTCGCCGAGGACGATTATTTAACTGAACAGCCCGGTGTTAGAATCCAACAGCGCAGCTCGAAGCAGCTGCTCCTCCGAATTACAGTCACTCCAAAATAAAACAAAACAGAGCAGTTATGACAAACCGCTGCGGACTTGTGGATGCAGACATGCCAGACGCTAATGGGGAAGGTCATTGGCTGCGACCGACGCGGGCACCATTAAGCCTGGAAGATGGGCACCGGTCGTCGCTGAAGGTGCACACTGGCCTGCACCGCGACTCTGCCGTTTTACGCGCAGGTTCAGAAAGGGGCGGCACTCGGCACAATAAAAAACACTCCGTCAGGAAATCCGCTAACATTTTTTTCACATTAATTTAGCAGGCATTTTAATCAAAGCGACGTGCGTTTTTGAGGGAGTGGATCCAACTGGGGGCCAAATGGTGAAACTAGGGGTGGGTCATCTTCCAAGTAAAAATCATATCGCAATCACGACCCATGAGCTGATTGTCATCCTTCTTCCCAATTTTGTAATGTTCTGTCAAACACATCTGAAGCCTATGCCTGCAGACTTATTCATTAGCGTCATTTAAAACACAATATTGCACTAAAAACACTGATTTCAAAATGGTCAAAATTCATGTTAAATATTAGACAAAGTTGCAATAAGCTGTCAATAAATGACACAGTCAAACCAGTGACATCAAGTGGTGTTTTCAAATATATCAGGCATAAAAGAGACCTTGTGATGTAAGAGACATGTGATATAATTTGGCCAATCAGCACAGCATCTAGGAGGAAGTAATTCTGCTGGTTTGTGGGCACAGCATGGACCCACGTTATTACAGGCCAACGAAGTTTTATGTAAGTTTGGGAACATAAACGATCATGATCTTTACAATTTGCATGAAAAGTAGATCGCGGACGACTTCAGGATCGATTACGATATAAAATCGTCAGATCGCCCACCTCTAGGTGAAACTATTCTGCTAAAATGTGGGATTTCAACCGACGACTTTCTGATCACTGGGTTCCAATATCCTGAGCCACACAACGGCCCCCGCCAACAGCAATGTGGGGCAAACAAAAAACACAACAGAACAAAGAGAAGGGCATGTGACTGCTCCCCAAGTTATAACCCAAACATTAGCTCACGTTTACGGGAAGCCGGCGGAGGAGTCTGAAGGGGGAGAGGCCCACACCTCTGGCGGATGAGCACAACGGGCATGGCCTGTTCCTACCCTAAGGCGGGTGCACCAACAGTACAACACAAGGGGATTAATTAGGGCTAAGTGCAGACAGCATGGGGAGAGGCCAACTTTTTGGGGAGAGAAAACTGCTCAATCAGGCAGCTGTATCTAACAGTAGTGCATTCTGGGAATTCAACATAAGCCAATCAGAACCCCCGCTCTCCCGACCAGTCGGAATATTATTAAAGTTTTGGAACAATAAACAAAATATGCAGGCAAATGCAAAAATATAAACAAATATACTTCAATGAGAGCCGCGTCTGATGCAAATGGGATCTGGGAGCTTTTTAATGAAGTCCTGCCTTCGCAAACGGGTCAATTTGTTAACTCGAGAGACACTGAAAAAGGCTACGGACACATTCGATTAACATTTGAACAGGCCGGCCTGCTGGACCGTGCAGACATTTGACTGATGGTTCTTTCAATGAGCACAGAAAAGGGCAAAATGAATCAAACGTTCATTACGGTCAAATATATCCGGCTGTTAAATCCTCTCAGTCAATGTAGTTTAGCTGCAGGTCTATTTCAGTCACTAAAACACTGATTCTTAGCCTTACAAGGCAAACGAGTATCCTCCTCACAGCACAAACGCTGCATTTCTGGTTAATTAACGGAAACACGCAGAATGTTCCATTAATGAAAGATGCATGAGGACTGTGACAGAGATCAGGATGACAGGAGACAAAAACGCCTTCTGTTCAAAATGTGAAACCGCGTGTAACCAAGAGGGATGTTAAAACGATGCAAAATCGTAAAATCTGACACTTTTCTGAAAACCTGAGTTGCCCACATCTGCAGCCAAAGGAAGCTGATGGAGGGGAAAAACACTTAAAAAGAATCACAAATTCTACATGTGCCGTTTAAGACTTCGTGTGAACGGCTGCCAAAATTACACCTCAAATTACCCGACAACTGTTGCTCCTAAGGCCAAGCCAAAGTCCCCGCCCCCCTCAGCCAGGGGACGCCACACCGTCTGCTTCGATTGGCTCAGTGGGTGTTTGGCACAATACCCTGACCACTGCCTGCTTGAGGGCGGGACTCTGTGAGCAACCCAGCCAATCACAACACCACACCACTCGGTTCCCTCTTCCACTGACTTTACACGCCAGTTTGAAATGATTCCAGGTTCACCTACAGTGGCCTGACATTTGTACTTTAAAAGAGCAGCACTGCGTAGAGACACTGCACTATATATACTCCTATCGTGTTTCATGTCTTTCCCCACAATGCATCACTGCCGTCGTTATTGCACAACACATGATTATGCTGCCTATGTGCATGTCTGTGCTTATTTAAAGACAGGGGAGTGTTGTATTCGCATGGTGCGGGGGGGGGTTTGACTGTATTTGAACTCTCGAGCCCCCCCCCCCACCATGAACCACGCAGGCTCTGGGAACACATTCCCACTGTGGGGGGCACTGAGGATTCTGATGAATCGATTTCATCCTTCCTTACATACTGTGAGCCCTGTGTTTGAGCCGAGGGGCCTGGCCCCTCCCACCAGACGACAGAGTCACCACAGTCGCAGCTCCAGCATCAGGACGCCATGACTGTGCGATAAACGACGGCTATGCCGCGTTTCCAAGACGAATGCCGAGTTCAAACGGCGAGGAGGGCAGGAAACAGCAGAAAAAAAAACATGAAAATAGAGCAAAGTCATTCAAGAAGGTCAGCGGTCATCTCTCTGCCGGAGTGTGAGTGACGGGGGAAGAGGACGCACTTTGACAAGGCATCACGGGCCGTTACCCTGGGCTACAGACCCAGGGCATCAGGATCACCGTCTTCCCCTTACGGTCGGGGAGGAAATTACTTAATTTAACTTCAAAGCGAATCATCTGTGCCGCGTATAACTTAGCAGGTCATCCGGCGGCTGGGTGTTTATGGCGCCGCTCCTTCACCTGGAGCCAATCCGCTTATCCGCTGATCCGATCACGGAAGCGGGCCAGGTTAAGCACCTCGCTCAGGTCTGGCAGCCCCGGCTCCACGGCCCGGCACGACTTCCTGTCCAACCACCCCCTCGTGTCGGCGCCGGTCCAAACAAACCCAGAAACCGGCCCAAACAAAGGAGCCTGTGTAGGAGGTTGGCGGAGCGAGAGGCGCAATGAGGCGGGAGGTGTGACGCTCGGAGCTGACGGGGGGAGGGCGGGGCCAGCAGGGGAGGCCAGTCATCAGCGGGCGTCATACATGGGCGGGGCCAGCAGGGGAGGCCCGTCATCAGCGGCCGTGTCATACATGGGCGGGGCCATCCCACCTCCATCACAGTGCGCAGCTGAGTCGCACCAAGGGGCAAACGAATGCACGGGGGGGGGGGGGCACAACACATCAGAGCTCCTTTCCCAGCAGCCTCGACACAATGCAGCCATTTGTCGACTTGCTGATGAAGGATGGGGGAGGGGGGAGCCATCGGTGAGAGGTACAAAGCAGCAGGTGGCGGCGGGACACACGGGGAAACCATCACCCCCCCCCCACACACTGCGACTGGGCTATCACACTGGAAGCAGGGGGCCCCACAGCTATAGAAGCTAAGGGGGGCTGATGTGTGGAGCGTAAGGGGGTGGGCCAGACCGACACAGGGTGGCACAGACTGGCACAGGGCAGACTGAGGGTGGCTGACTGGAGAGTGCCCAGCGACTCCCCTACCTCACCCCGCACAAAGAGCACGATAACCAGGGCCTTTTAGCTCAGGCAATTAACACCCAGCCAGATCCGGGCCTTCCAGCTGCTCGAACCCGAGCCAGCCGCCACAGATAAAGAGCCTCAGGAGTTAGACCTCTTATAGGGCTGAGGTCACCCGCAGTCCGCAACCCCATAATCCCTCTGTGGCAGCGGGCGCTCGGGAAACATGGGCTTCCGCCAGGGACGGCGGCATTCCAGAGAGCAGGAGGGTCGAAATGGAGAGACCGCGGCCCAGATTTCTACAGCTCCGACACGTAGAGAGAGCAGCATCTCTGGACGGAAAGCAAACAGCCGTCCCGTCCGGCTTACAGAGGGGCAACACCACAGCCAAAAGGCCCAGGAACCGCCTTCAAGACGTGGAACAAAAAACAGGCGAAAATCATCAAGGAAATATTGGAATAAACATCTAGATGAAAACCATTGTGGTTCGGCCTTACACACAGCCACCCCCCCGATCCTCCCCATATGGGGGGGAGGTGACCGCGAAAGCTGGAGGTATGCAGACAGGAATGGAGGACAGGGGCCTCCCTCCTTCAGGAGCAGATAAGATCCAGAGGCTGAGGGCTGGGAACGTGACCCAACAAGCACGCCGAGCCGGCGGCATGTGATCCACGGTGAGAGATGGGCTCGGAAAACACCCCCGGTCACTCTCCGGGGGGGAGGGGCAGCCGGCCCTGCATGACGCAAGCACGACCTCTCGGGACTCTCATGGAAATGGACTCATTTGCTTTTCCAGCCAGTCGGAGGCTTGCGGCACAACATTCACGGATACCCCCCCCCACCCCACCAATCCACCCCGGCTGCATTCAGACGTGCGGGGGCTCCCTGCCGAGGGGCTCGGCCCACAGTGCCAAAACGTCACCTGCCGGCCGTTTAATAGGCTATTGGGACACTAGATGCTATTTTTCCAGTCGAAAAAAAAACTGGCCATTTCATACTGGTGGGGAGAAATGGGGGCACCCCTGTAATTCTGAGCAGGAGGGGGACACAGCTCAGCCCCCCCCTAATGACTATGGATAGCTGGGCCCGTCTGGTAAAATGCTCACACCTTGCTCCTTTTCCAAGACACCGTAACGCCTCTGCACCCGTCTGAATGACACAGGTCCCACCGGACATTCCGGAGGACTGGGATACATTCATCACACGATCTGAGCCCCATAATGAAGGATCTAAACCTGAAATCCACCCGTGTTCCGCTGAGGGTTTCATTCCGAGACCATCCCTGACTTACATCACCACTCCGGCACGATCACAGAAACACACCCCCAGAAACTACTGCTAACTTGTGGTAGAAACACAGAGGCCTTAAATATGCTACAAGCTGTTAAACAGAGACGGCGCAGCACCACAAACCTAGGAGGGTTAGGGGGAGGTGGAAGCTGAAAACTCCCCCACGTTAGACATCGATGTCTGCAGCAATGTTTGATGTTCTGTCAGAGAGACGGCCTCCATTATCAGCGAGATCTGCAATCACGCTTCTCAGTCATAAATGGTGCAAAGTGCTCTGGCAGCCCCCCGATATATGAGGGTACTTTAACACCACCCCTGTCTACAGCACTGAACCGAACAACGGGTGTAAACATGAATGGTCACCAAGGTATGACTGTTGACTGTGTAACGAAGACCCAGACCTTGAGCATCGGCGCTCACGGGCACTGTAATCGGAGCTTTAAGAGGTCATCTTCAGCAACAACTTCCTTAGAGGATACATGTGACATTCCGGAAATTAAGGGAGGTGCATGCTTTTTAGTCTCCAATATGAAGCTGACTGTAGAGTGGTGTAAGCACCGGCTACGGGCAACTCGGGCCCCCTCAAGCGGGGGGCGTAGGCACACAGAGACCATGGCGGGGTCCCTGGAGTTCGACACGGTGACCGATCTCAAACAAAGGCACGTTAGGAAGGTCTGTATTGTTCTGGAATTATCACAGTTACAGAGGTACTGCTGGAAAGAGCCAGAATACAGGCAAGGGAAAGACCAGAGAAAGCCCGATTAAGCATTTATCCAAAAAAAGAATGAATAAATAAAAATGAAACAAATGTGCTGATGTGCAGGATCTTTAATCCGAGCGAAAGGGAACAGCTCCTTCATAACCCTCCTGACACTTTAGAGGCACATTGGTGAAAACCCAAACCCCAGAAACGTCAGCCAGGACTGTGTCTGTGTGCCTGGGTTAGCATCAGGATGCGATGCGTGGCTACCTGACTGCGATGCGCGGCTGCCTGTCTGCGATGCGCGGCTGCCTGTCTGCGATGCGCGGCTGCCTGTCTGCGATGCGCGGCTGCCTGTCTGCGATGCGCGGCTGCCTGACTGCGATGCGCGGCTGCCTGACTGCCTACCCTTCCTGCTGCGGATGGAGACTTAAAGCCAAGAGGTTCTGCCCACCCACATGCGCTGTGGCTTCGCCAAGGGTCCGTCAGCCCTGCTGACGCACATCTCTGGCGCCGAACGCGATCTCTGCCTCTTCGGGAAGTGGGATTACAACAGATGGCTGGAGACAAGTCAGGGGACCATTGAAATCGGGTCAGAAAAACAGCGGACAACCCGCAAGCTCAAGCTAGCCTTCTCGAGACCATCGGCCTTTAGGGCCGTTAAGGCGACGTATTCAGACTCGACTGGGAAATCCAGGAGCAAAAATGATTTTGCCAGTCAGGAAATTCCTCCTCGTCGTCCGTCAGTACGATTCCAACGGCAAGAGAACTGTCCATATGCGTGAATTTATCCGGCCTGCGTGCCGAGGCTCCCTCCTGTTAGCCAAGCGTATTATGTCATTCAAGACCTTGAAAGGAACATCTGGCATTCTTCAACATGACGCGATATCCCATGAGTAATAATCCAAGTATTGTGTAAAATACACAAAACACTGCTTTGATTCAGAGCAGAAATCGTGAAAGTGCACCATATTCTTCCTAGATAACTATTACGACTGAAAACTAACCACACACAAACCAACTCCGCTCCATGTTATAACTAGCAGGCAAACTTTAGTCACACAAAGGAGAATGCAAGGTGTCCATTACCAGTCACTGAATGGTTTCATTGAATTCCTCGTAGTAAAAATATGATCTCTATGAGACAGCAGAGGGAAGTGCGCAAATCGACTTACCTTCTGGAAGCTTCTCTTTCCACAGTCCGCCGCTAAAACTGCCTCACCTAAAACAAAAACAGAAATTATTCCATTTTTATCGTCCGCTAATAGCAGTTGAGTCAGAAGAACAAAAGCAAAACGCTGAACGGAACAACGGATGAGTGGACCGTGAAATAACTGGTTTTCAAAAGCGGTCAACTAACAATAAGAAAAAATACACACACACACACACACACACACATAGACACATACACACGCACACACATATATATATATATTATATATTGTTTTTTTTTTTTGCATTGAACGGCCCTCAAACTGGTCAACCGCAGCCAACAAACAACAGAGATGCTAATGTCAATGTCAATCAGTCATGATCTTCAGGGACACAAAAGATTCAGGAAATGACAGTGACGGCCATGTGTGGCTATACGAACCATCAAACTGCTCCGGTTCAAGGTTCAAGGAGTAACTCATTCAGGAGAGCGCTGACTGAACCCCCCCACCCCAAAAGGATGGAACTGAGGTTCCTGCACACTGTAAAATGTCACTGGTTGGGAGACTGGCTAAGGCAGACCAGTAAACTGCAATTGGTCAAGGTTTCCAACAGCAATACATTAGGTGTAGGATGACATCAGCGCCATAGCCATCTAAATCCCGAACGGTAAAGATCTTCTCTTTCAACAACACAAAAAAGGCAACTAAAGGCCATTGATCCATCTAATAATGGACATCCAAGTCTGCCAGGTGACCCAGGAATTAAACCAGATGGGCCAGGTCACCAACAGTCCTAACAAATAGTTCCAGAAGGTGGTGAGGTACCCAAACACATTGTGTGAGACTATAAGCATCTCTTGGTTTAAACATTACCTCATTGTTTACTCTGGTGATTCCTAAAAACAGCCAGAACTTCCCAGGGTTGACTGAGTATCCCACCCAAATGTGCATATCACCCTACAGGGACTGAGTCAGCAAATGACAGCAAGGCTGTTTTGATAACCCTGGCCCCGGCAGGCTATTCGTAAGAGTATAATTTGTTATCGACACAAAAGGATTATCTTTAAAAAAAATCTTCAGAGACGGGTGTCGCATTACGAATCTGGATTAACACAATGCATCATACCGTAATGGTACAGGACCCGCGAACCTGAATTAAAGGAACGAGGCTGAGAAAAAAGGCTGCTTTTTTTTTTAATCATGAAGAACAGCCGTATGCTGGGATCTGCTACGTGCCAAGTGTGAAATATGGCCGACCGCTAGTTTTAAACACAGTCTGGGTCCAGTCCCTGGGGAATCCGAGATGTTTAGAGACTCCGCGGAGTTGCTGAAGGCAAGCAGATGCATTCCAGGATCAAAAGGGGGGGCCCCAATTAATGGCCGAGGGGTTATGCAAGAGCAGCCATGGTGCAGATTGTGTCATGCGGCTGAGAAACCCTCAAACCGGTTTGAGGACTTGATTACTCAGACACCGCACAGATGAGTGGAGCGGGCGAGGCGGAAACCACTTCGACACCGGCTCAGCTCGCCACATCCGCCCGGATTACTGTGGCTGAATACGGGCACCAACCAGCTGGGGTACATGCAGAATGGCCAACAAAATCATGGTGCTCTATCGAAATTTTAATCAAGTGTACCAGCTAGGCTAATGGGGCAAGGTATTAGCTCCCTATGACCAGCCCAAAAGCTAAAAATGAACAAAAACAGGCAAACGACCTGTTAAACTAAGGAAAAAATGTTCCTTTCTAAAACATCCACCACTGAATGTTAACTTAAAAAAATATATATATATTATTATTATATATTATATATATAAACAGAGACCACATAAAAACGGGGCCCAATAAAGCAACAAATCTGATCATCTCTGGGTCACCAAAAAAAAATAAATTGCTTGCAGGAAATAGAAAAAATGTCTGTCTGTGCGGCCGCAGTCCTGCAGATTTCTGCCGACTCAGCTTTGAAAAAGTCACGGGCGAGTTACCGACGTCCGAGGCAGCTACACAAACGGGCGGCTGGCCGTGCTGGGACCCGCCCCTGGCGACTGGGGCGCGGACATCCCAAAAGCACCGACAAACCCGGGGGGGAAAGTCAATAAACAAAAAACGGTGCTGGAAAACCGTCCGGTCCTGTCTCAGTCCTGCCAGTCGAAAAATGTATAACAGATTAATGTCATTCACTGTCTCTTTTCACTAGTCTGCAATAGCCTGGCGTAGGGGAAAGGAAAAAAAAATAAAAATGAACGCATGTGTTTGGGGGGGGGGGATGCAAGGCGATACACACCCAAAAAAGAAAGAAAAGGAAAGAAACTACCGGGAAACTTCAGCCTGCAGCAAAAGCAGCGGCAGCTGTCACAGCATTTATTTTCCCTTAGCTAATGGTTCACCAAACCCATAAAACACTAAGATACTGTGAGCGGGAGGTATGGGGCGGCTCTGGGTGTGTAAATGAGGGCGGGGGAGTCCCCTGAGCACCGCGCTAATGCTAACGCTAACACGGCTAGCCGGGCTCGGCGTATTAGCCGGGCAGACATGACGGAGTGTGCCGACAGCATACTCTTAATTTCTACTAAATTAATACACAAATATGTAATTGGCATGCAGGTTCAGGGATCAACCTCCGCCGACACGATCGCACTTTGGCTCCGTGTGAAATAGAAATGACCAGGCATTTTTTTTAAATAAATCAGGGATGCACATAACTTGTACACAAGTACGCATTCACCTTTAAAAGCGATACGTGCGGCAATCGATGACAAGAAATTATGGCGCATTTTAACCTTTATGTGTTGATTCATACACATTCGTACTTTGCGGTATAAAGGATAAAATGCACGGTCATTTCCCGTCATAGCTCATGGGCACTTTGTTAATTGTACATGTTATCGATTGCTAGTTCTTTACTGTTTTTTCGTATATTTAATGTTACTGTAATGTTGCTGCTTTGTTAATTGTCTAGTCTGAGAAGACAGTCTAGCAAGAATTTCATTGCACTCTGTACACTGTACTTTGCATATATGACAATAAAAACTTTGAATCCTTGAATCCATCCATCCATTTTCTGAAACCGCTTATCCTGTTCAGGGTCATGGGGGGTCTGGAGCCTATCCCAGAGGCTAAAGGCGCAAGGTGGGGAACAACCCAGGATGAGGCCCCAACCCATCGCAGGACACACTCACACACCAGGTCACTCACACACCAGGTCACTCACACCTACGAGCAATTTGGTAACACCAAAAGCTCCGGCATGTTTTTGGACTGTGGAAGGAACCGGAGTACCCAGAGGAAACCCCATGATGACACGGGAGAACATGCAAACTCCACACACATGGAGCCACGGCGGAGACTCGCAGTCAGGGGAGTGAGGGGACAGCGCTAGTCACTGCACAACCATGCCGCGCTGTTACAACAATCGATTGCTGCACGTATCACTTTTAGAGGTGAATGAGTACTGCATGCCAGTTATGTGCATCCCTGGTAATAATTAGTGTTAACTGATGTCTGTGATGACCTTCTGTGCCATCAAAACTACGGAAGAGTCATCAAAACAGCTTCAAAGCTGAGATCGGTGATCGGACTG
This sequence comes from Paramormyrops kingsleyae, assembly GCF_048594095.1. NCBI lineage: Eukaryota > Metazoa > Chordata > Actinopteri > Osteoglossiformes > Mormyridae > Paramormyrops > Paramormyrops kingsleyae. Next base: position 19,044,979 of record NC_132816.1, read on the forward strand.
TGACCGTGTCACTACGGACTTTATCCGACAGACTCGGACTGCGAGTATTTTCTTCCCCACGGCTAATTAGCGGCCACCCCCCAGACAGGGGTCTGTGTGATATCGCCATCTGCTCGTTCCCCATCGCGGAATCGATGGCTGGCTTTTGAAATCGCCTTCATTACAGTAAAGCTTGGAGCATCCCGGCCAGCCGACCGTAAACACGAACGCTGCAACACTGTCTGATGTCTCCGTCTTCAGGGAGACCAAACACCTGCTCATTGCAGCAGGACTGGAAAAAGAAGTTCACAGCTCACAGATTCTAATTAAAGCACCAGGCAGATAACAGACAAGGCGTGACTGAAACTTTACAGTCGCACTGGTGTTACAGTATGGATTAAGCACTCATCCTAGCAAGACGTAACACAGAGACCTTCTCCTGCGCGTTAACATCCAAGCCACCTGTTGCCCTTGAATTTCATCCAGTCAACCTTAAACACGGCCCTAGGTAAACACACTGCATTTGAGGGCGCATTAAATGAATGCACCAACATTTCTCGACCATCAGGTCTGCGGCCCTACTGTACACCTTTGAATTAGGTACCTAAAATACCCCGGTAAAACTATCCAACAGTGCAAATGGGGGAAACGCCAAGTGATTTGGTCGGATGCATAAGCCAAGAAACTCAAGTTGACTATCTGTCCATTCATCACGCCGTCTTCCTGCGTGATCAGTACAGGACCAGGCTATCCCCAGAACACATAAGACACAAGGCAGGAAAAACCCAGAACGGCGTGCGAGCCGATAAACTCAGGCTTTAAACAGAGATTTGTTATAGCTATCGATTCCAAGTCCCGATACGATCTTTCAAGAAATATTTAATATTCTTTGCATTTGTCGGTTCAGTAGAGCCTCGCAATTTCGCAGTATGCAGAGGCCTGGAGGGTGGGATGTCACCAAAAACAAGGGTGCAATGTTCACCTTGTAAATGACTGTTATGAAAAATCAAACTGCAGTTACATCACCTGGCCACCAGGGTGATTATTTTGGAAAATGAAGAATATGGCAGCAGGAAAGATCAAAGAATGAGCAACCTTGTTTCAGTTTATTTACAGAAAATTCACACCCTTTGATAGAGTTCTTTAAGTTTTTTTTCTACAAATTAAATCCACAAAGTTTGAATTAGCACTTTTCACAAAACTGCCACTATGAGAAATAATTAGCATTTGTAAGTTTTAGCGTTGAAGCAGAAAGCAAACGACGGCGGCGGCAGAGGTGCACACCAGGTCCTGCTCTCCCCTACCCCCACGCAGCCATGACACCCCCTGCCAGGCCAGACTTCCTCCATAGATGCTTCTATAGATATGGAGCAGGATGTATTAATATTTACATCACAATCATTTGGGAGATGTTTTTCTCCAAAGCTACACGAGGATCAGAGATCAGGGCTGATACACGATTACTCTGCTGGGAACGAGATGCGACTCCACAACCTTTCGGATACGTGCACACATCCCTAACCCTCAGTTACAGCCTCAAGCAGGACACACACATCCTCAGACAGCAGGGCCGTAACAATGCCGGCTTATACTGTTGTGTCGGCTCAGTGAACGACAACATACCTTAAACTTAAAGGTTACTGTGGTCTAATGAGCAGGGAGACTGTCTTAGCTGACCATGAGCCGGAGAGGACTACTCAAAGAAAACATCAATCTGTCTAATTTACTGCCTTGACTTCCTGCGCTGCTTTAAGCGACACGGTTCCACGCCGACTCCGGGGGCTACGTCATGTGACTGCAGGCCGCCACCCGCCACGGGTCACACGGGCCAGTGCAACTCCATCACTCCTGACCTTTGAGGGACGGTGCCGCACCTCCCCATAAAACGCAGCTGAACGGACCAGATGGGAGCTGAGAAGCTGGTGCAGTTTGACTAGCGACCCGGAACAGTGCCGGCGTGTCGGAAGAGAGACGGTGCACCTTTAATTCAACGGCTTTCACTGATCTGGGGGCGGGACGCTGCATTGTTTATAATTAACAAGACCTCTCACGCCGTGGGGGGGGGGGGGAGGAACCGGGCGCAAGAAGCGTGCCAACCTCGTCAGCCTCGGAGATCCAACAGACCATAACGCCATGACGACGATAGAGCTGGCCGGCACCCCGCCCTCATTTTGGCTGGTGGGGGCAGCCGTCTGTCACACGTCGCCTTCAGCCAGCTCTGAAACGCCGTGGCGGCTTCACGCCCCGCCTAAGAGAGCGTGTGCGGATGGAAACGCTCAGCCCCCCCCCCTTATGAAGCTCCGTTTACACACGCTGTGGTAGAGCTGATGTCGCTCCCATTTAAACCACTGTAACCATAACACTCGGACAGCGGAGCCACCCACTCTTCCCCGAGAGTTTCTCAAAACATCTGCACTGTGAAATTAAAACTGTACAGTCTCAAGTGAGGGACAGATTAGCCCTCAAGCATTTACACGCACTTCTCAGCTGCAAGGTACTTATGACACAGATTGAGAAGAAATGGCTTGATTTCTCACACTTCCATACTACACCCAGCTCGATACATAAAACCGGCCCCACAAGATTCAAGCAGGAGAACCTCATGAAGATAAGGATGATCACAGGTTATCTACCCTTATCCGCATCACAACATGCAGTTCACATTCCACACGCACACACACATAACATACCATACCATACATCCCCACTGCGCCATTATAATCCGCATTTAGCAGGACGACAGAGGCGTATACATAGCAGGCAAAGGTGCAAATCTCCACACGTCAGAAAGCGTCGGCTTAAATTTACTCGGGAGAAGTTTGCTCTGTGTAACAGCGTCGACCGTCATTGCTCGAGTCACTTTATTCTGCAGATTTCTGAGAAACTTACACCCGAGGACAAAAACACCCAACACCCATTATGTGTCTGTCGTATCTAGTACTTGCAAAAGGATTTTCCTCAAATGAGAGAAAGGAGGGACAGAAAGATGGGAGCATAAACACGGCACCTCTACCAAGATCAATCCAATAAAGCTTCATCACATAGGATCCTATAGGGGGCGCTACTGAGCAGGCCACCAAATTCAAGGAAGAGGTGCGTCCTGAGCGCCAGCAGGTCCCAGCGATGGCACCGCTGAGCTCCACTCGACCCCTGACCTCAGTCGCAGAAATAAACGCTCTCCTCGGGTCGGAATGCGCGCCCCCCCCCCACCCCCACCCGACTGCACATACTTGGCACCGCAAACCCATGCACCGATACATATCAAATAATTCAGCGGCGCTTTCGCCACCTCCCCCGCCCGGGAAGTGGTAACACCACCTGCATAAGCACAGATTCGGCAAAATCGCAGGGATCAGTAACACGGACCGTCCCGAAAACATGGGCCGCCACACCCGCAGACGCGCCAAGAATACACCCCCCATTTGCTACCGTCACGGACAGAAGCCTGTTCTTGCTTCTCCACCGTTCAGGGTGATTATGTTTAATGCCCCCCCAGCAGGGTGTGTGAGATGGCGTATCTGAACTGTGTAACCATAGTAAAAAAAATATATATATATAAAAAAAAACATCCACGCTTTACCCAGGAAAAGAATTTCCTACTGTCAGAAGAAAAAAAATGGGCTCCAGTCCAGCTGCCAATATAGACTCTTCTATTCCTTCATGTTACATTGTCAAGAACCCCCCCCCCCCCACCGAGCCCCCCTCCCCTTGGCACTGCCAGAGCCAAAACAACTCAGTATATCACCTCACTAATAATACGCCGACTATTAGCGTGGATCCCGGGGGCTACAGAGAAGATCCAGTTGTTGGGACATTCATTCGATATCTCAGACTCTTAGACTAAGCAGCACAACAGAAGAGAGAATAATGTAAGATGCTGGTCTACCACCCCCCCCCCACCCCCCACCCAAAACAACATGTGCAAACATTGGAAAACTGCATCCTGTACAAATGTATCTGCGGAATGGAGAAATCATGTTCTGGGCTGTTGGCAGGGGGGGGGGGTGAGGGTGGGAGAGGCACAGATAAGGGATTGAAATAAGATACAGATGGAGTCAGCGACCAAAAATCCATAAGCAGAAGAAAAACAAACCGCCCACCCCTTTAAAAAAAAAAAGAAAATGAAAAGTCTCAGATAGGAGCCACACAGAAATGTGTACACCCCCACAGTAAAGGGTATAGCAACCCGGGGGCCAAAGCCTCCCTTCGATCGTGTCATTCGTAAGGGGGGGGGGAACAGGCCACATGTTTTCGATAAGCCTCCCAGAGAGGCTGTGAGGTAACGATGAAGTCACGCTCACCCTGCGCTGAAGGTCCAGACGAATTCTGAAAACAGGCCGCAGGAAAGCGCTGGTGTAATCTGGGTTGGGGGGGGATTGGCATGCCACCACACTGTTAAACGCGCCGGGGCTCGGGGCAAGGCCTGGTCGTGCCTTTGTTGCCAGGGTGAACGACAATAACGTAGGGAATGGGGGGGCGGGGGGAGGGACGCTCATATTCGGGTTCCCCTCGAAGTCGCCTCGCAACATTACACCCTCAACAAAAAACACAAGGGGTGGCTGACTGTGTTGGGGGAGGGACCCCCCCCCACCCTTTCCAGAAGGTTACATCATGTCATACGAGTCAAAAAAAAAAAAAGCACAATTGTGAACCTCACAAGTGTGAGGCTCGGGGTTTGGCGTCAGCCCACAGCCTGTCAGGGTGGATCGGCCTGAGCGACAAGCGTTTCAGGGCAGGAACCCAACACAGCTGTGATCGCTTCAGCCAGACTTTGGCCTCCAGTACGTGCTCAACGAGTGTGACCTGAGGAGATGGAGGAGGTGGCTAGCCACCGCAGAAGAGAGATCTCTCGGAGAGATGACGCTGGCGGCAGTATGGAGTGGATAAGCCTCACAGCTCGTAAACCACGCTTGGAGATCTCGCAAGTATACGAATCGCGTGGAGAGCGCCTGTCGTTCCTGACAGCGCTCCACCCCAACACCTACTATCCATTCCGATAAAATGACACCCTGACCCCCAGCGCTTATTCCTGAGGTTATCAAAAGGTAAAGGGGGCTTTAAATGTTCAGTAGAGGGGTGACATTGTTTCACTACCCCTCCGGGTCTTCAGTAAAGGTCATCTCAGCCTCCGGGCCCTTGTAGAATAGCCAACGTTTTACAGCATGTAGTCATGGGTTTGCACGGCGGCGCACTGCCATCTCCCAAGGTTCAAACCTCACTTCTTCTCTGTGGGAGTGGAGTTTAGATCTTCTCCCTGCTTAACCGACATACTAGTCACAGTGAGTGGCCATGTGCATGTTTCTGTGTAAGCCTTCCCTGAGACGTTATCTGTCCAAGTTGACCCTAGCATTGCGACTTCTGCTACCGAGAACAGGTTCCAGGCCCCATTGTGACCCCCACCAAGATTAGCAGGTGGAGGAGTCAACTAAACCAACATATCAGCCATTTTCATGAACTAATTCGTTAGCTTAGCAAAGCTGGGGGGGCACCAGGACCAGACTGGGGGGCCCCACACTCATGCCTGTGAACCAGACGGAAGAGACTAGCTCAAAAGCAATACAAGTTCCCAAACATTTCTGATTTATGTTGTGTGGAAAACATTGCAATTCTAGGAAAAAGCAAAGATTTTAATTATTTTTCCCCTTACAATAACTGACAGGCATTTTTCAGAAGCACAAACGTGTATCTTTTTTTAACTTGCGCGCAGCATGAAGCACCCGGAACTCTCACCCCCCCCCAGCCATAAAGACCATGCGTGAAACAGCATGACACCGCGGATGGGGTACGAATCAGCCTGTCCACAGAGCCAGCCAGACAGCCAGCAGGGCGTTTCGATCCCCCTCCTCCCCTCCCCTCCCCTCCCCTCCCCAGCCCTGAAACAAGTATCCGCTAAAGAACAAAAACAATAACACGCTATGGGAAAAGGTTCACTGAGACGCAGCACCAGAAACCCAAGACAGATGCAAGAAGTGTTACAAGACAGAACGCGCCGGTGAACGTTACGCACCACTGCATCACGCCTGCATTTTAATTTACGCAAATGCCCTGAAACACCCCTCTTATACCCCACCCAAGTCTATGCCCCCCCCCCCACACACACAAACAGGTACATGCCAGAAGACCTGCACACAAAACATCCTCAGGACAAGTTTGAGGGAGGACCCTGTCAACATAGCTTTGAGTAACTTCCTTAACCGGAATTTCAAAACTCCAATTTCTCAGCAAACTTTCACTCCGATTTGGCAATTTTTGGGAGATTTGCTCAACTGCACTTGCTGCATCACTGGCCGCTGGTGAACTTGCTCACAATAGGGCACTCCCCATTCGCACTGAATAATAAACCCCTTGTCATTCTACTGACTAATCTACCAAATGCGTTCATTTTACTTAACAGAAACACATCGTCTAAGAGCACGGGACACCACCAGGTTAATGGCTAACACACGCTAACAAAGTCATTCATGATTCCAGCAAGAAACGTCTTGTCTCTTTGGGGCTCATAAACGAGGCTAATCAATCACCGTTTTTGGGCACCTTATAGAAGACCTCCGAAAGGCGATTCTCATTCATACTTCCATACCACCTTCTCCAGCACATTTCATTTGCTATTGTAAGGGCCAGAGGGGTATAATGATTCAAGCGAGTGATAGAAGCCTAATTGATTTTTTTTTTTGAACATCATAAATCACGTGTAAAAACCCCCAGCAGCAATTTTCCAAATGAGCCGCAGTATAAATAACTCCAGGCCCTTCCGAAACGGCCCGGCGTGCCGTAATAAACTGTCACCGGTGGGGTGTAAGAGCCCGCCTGCAGTTGGACTCGGCCCCCCCCGCGACTCCCCGTCGGCCCGCAGCAACCGCTAATTTCTCTATTTCACAAATTCAGTGCTTATGAGCTGCTAAAATCCAGGATTTATAAACAGTGTTGGGGAAGTCACTCACAGAAGAAATCCATTACAGACGGCGGTGACAAGTTCAGGTCCAGAAAGTACAAATCCAGACCATGGTTTTGTTTCAGCCAAGCAGTTGAGTATAAAGAGTCACAGTCACAGAGTATTCAACTGGTTGGTTGAAACAAAACCTTGGTCTGGATTTGTACTTTCTGGACCTGAACTTTTCACCTCCGTCTGTAATGGATTACTTCTGTGAGTGACTTCCCCAACACTGTTTATAAAGTACTCAGTCTGAGTAATTTGGTTCTTCAGACTGGGATGACAGGAGTTTCATATGGGTTTAATGGGACGAGTAGGCCTATTTTAATATGGTCAACGGCCATTCTTTTAAATCACAGTATGGCGAAAAATACAAGTACCAAATGCGTAATCTCTGTGGATAAGCGGTCTGAATGGTGACAGGTAAGATTTCGTTAGAAACCCTTTTTTAAAAAAAAGAATGAATATTTTAGGGGAAACCATGATCTGGTCATCTGTAGGCTATTACTGACAATAAAGTCCAGAGTCCTTAAAATGAACAACGGTGGCTACAGGAAAATATACCAAGACTCGTTTATAGGGCGAGATACAACCGGCAAACATTCATCTCACGCAAAACAAAAAGGAGTGTTTGGCATTATAAAGACCATTTAAAGAGCAGCTCATTCTGCACCCTGAAAATACGAACCCTGGAGGGGAAGCGTGGTTCGACAAACTATAACTGTATTAAATGCCTTTGATGAAGACCATCTGCTCCATTAAGCGCACCACCCCTGCATGTCCAAACACCCTCCCTGCGCGCAGCTTTAGATGCATTGCGGCTTATTTCTCTAAGAGAGCCAGGATCCCTTTACGATCCATTCTTCAGGCTGCACATCGCCGGGAAGCGAGCCAGCGCTCCGCCGCCCCACCCGCGACCATCCCCGAGCGGCGCTGGAAGGTGTCACCGACTGTCAGGGACCAGAGTGAGGAAATCACACTGCAAATCTGAAACTGAACAAGGACGTTTGCTCACTTCAAATTAAACAACGGCCACTTTTAAATCGACATCCTTATTCGTTAGAAAATGAAAAATAAATGAGCTACAGAAAGATCCAGCTGCCGGCGCCGTAATTAACGCGCTTGATCTTAGTCTAAGTCTAATAGCAAAATTTGCATTTGTGAAAACCGGTGGAAGTTGGAAACAGTGAACCGAGGGAGCGATTTTATTAAACATCCCAATGACTGCGGTGACTTTAAATCCAAACAGGTACCAGGATGTAAGCGGGCTTCCCATCCGATCAGATAAAGATGTTGACAATTAAACAAAACTCCACATCCAGCTGCCCATCCCAGAATTTAAATGCAAGATCTGAAACCCTGAATTTTTGCACAGCGACTCTTAAGAAATGTACTATCCGAGCAGTTCTAATGAAGGCATAAGTGACTGTGTAAGGCAGCACTTTCTAACAAATCCTGACTACGGCAGCCACGGTCGTTATCATCCTTCCCCGGGAACGGAAACGATTAACGATTCTCAGCCTTGGCAACTGGTTCCATAACGCACGAAACAATGTGGCCCTATGGAGGAAGGCAGAGTTGTAGGTGGGCATCCCATATGGCGCGGCACCGTGGGAATGCAGGGATTGCTCACGTTTACCTCTAAGCCGCCACGCTTTGGATGCATGCATGCATGCTGCGTAATGCATTCGCATCCCAGCAAACCAGAAATGACCGGTCTCATAAACCACACCGGCTTAGAATCATCTTCGCCGCCAACTTACCGCGACCACGCGTGTCTTATGTTACTTCTACGCGCTTTCGGACGGTCAGTCCGCAAGAGGCGGTGAGACCTACGAGCTGATCACAGCGGGATAGTTAGCAATGTGGCTACGGCTAGTTTACTCACAAACAAACGCCGCAGCCCGTTTTAAGTATACACCCCTTGCACGAAACGCGTCTTATTATTGAACTCGCAAATCATATAAACGTTACCATACACTAAGACGGGACGAGCAAGTAGCGTTCACTTTACATTACCCCTATTAGTAAGTACGATTTAACTATAGCAAGTTATCTCGACCGCTATCTACAATTAAGGAATGGAATTACCTGAAACAGTCACGTAAACAGCAGAAGTAAAAGCAAAAAAAGAACAGCGATCGGCCACTTTTCATTCAGTCCCTCCGCGCTGATCGGGATTGTTGCGGATGCGGCAGCTCCTGTTGCGAGCGTTTTTGAATTTAACACTCACTATTTGGCAGGAAGTAGTCACTGCCTCCACCTCGCTTTACTAACACGGAGATCACAATCTGGCAGATTCACCTACGGAAAGATCCCCCGGACCGTGTTACTCTCTTATGTATTTACGAGGCGTGTTTCTAGACATAATATTCTTTATTTTTACAACGTGACATCTCTTTTCTGTTTCAATGCATCAGCATTTTTAAAAGTCATTATATTGCACTGGCACATCACTTTTACAGCCTATATTTTTCATTTGGTCTTGTGTCGTCAGGTTATAGATTTAATTGTTGTAATATGTTGTTATTTTAGTACTCTTAACCATACTATTTATACTGCGGAAACCTACATGTACAATTTCACTACCGTGTACGTTTACACGAACAAGGCGTATAAATAAATATGAAAAAAACAGCTGGTACAATTATTTTATATTATATTGTTATATATAAGAAAGAAAGAAATACAATTCTGCCCACAGATACCGTAAATCCCCGAACATTTGTCACAGTAGGTCATTTTATCTTACAGATTTGCGCATGTCGGCGCCATGCAGGTACATCAAACCAACGCCCACTCGCCGGAGTTGGCTCGCATCCCAGTCAGGTAGACTCACCCAGGGATCCCCGATGTCTTCTTTTCTGGGTCCGCAGGCGGCGAGTTTTCTAGCAGTTTGTGTAGGAACCGTATTTCCCCTGAGTAACCGCGTCCCGCAGTGCTGCATCACGCCAGACCGGTACCGGCACTGCTTCTGCGGGCTGCCAGGGGCGAAGCTTCCAGATTCATCTGCACGCCGCTCTGACAGCTGGGGTTTCCGCGAAATACTGCAAAGAAAGTGCTCCTGCAATGGCATCAACCGCAGTAAAACCAAGGATGAGAAGCCGGCTCGAAGAGGCTCTTCGCCCCCTCCCTCATGTATAGACATTTACTGCATTGCTGTTGGCATAGAAATCATAACTTAATAGGCCCATAACATGCCCCTGCTCATTTGTGAATTAAAAAAAAAAACATCCCGTTGTTCTCATAATTGGTAGCAAAGTGGACGTAGACATGCAATGGCCGTAACCACTCATACGGAGAATTAATAAGGCTGAGATGCATAAATAATACCTTAGACCCGCAGTGCCCCGACAAACTGAGCTGGTTTTATCAACTGACTTACCGCCTTTAGGCAAGAACGATGCCGTATCAGGTAATACTGGTGCGCTTCGTCAAAACAGGATTTCTTTCGGGAACACGATCCCCCAGGCTGTTTCTGTTCGTGTTATATCATTCATAACAGTTCCCACGAATCAGTCGTATAATTTAGAAGCGCAACCCGCAGTTATTCCTTAAGATTTTTTATGAGTGAGTGGTGTTCATTGCCAGTTTGGCAGAAGTATTTTTTATAGTCATAGTCTATATTGTGTGCTGTTTATAGGTAATTAGGCCTAACTAAATAAATAAATAAATAATGGCATCCATGCCGAGAAGAGGCCACACATGTAGCAGGAATGAGATAACAAATCTAAATGGACAGACTTCATTAATCCCCATGGGGAAATTACGGTGTAAACAGCGACAACATGAAACATGCAATAGACCTAAAGCACAACTCAACTTTTATTAAGAATGCAAACGCAAAACTCCAGGGATACGCCGCAGCAGGTGGGCTGGAAAAACCAGCACCGTTAGCACTTCTGCCTTGATTTAGTTGCACGGCATTTTAAGTTTTTTTTCTCTTCCCTTTACTATCACTCTATCCCACACCCACATGCCCGCTTTGGATAAATACGCCCCCCTGTGGCCGTATGTGATCTGCACCATCACCGCCTCGGCGGCCATTTCTCCGCAGCCTCCGCTGTGGGGTCGTCAAAGTCAAAAGCGTCGCAAATATGAAGCCGAAGCCGTCTCAGTCAAACAAAAATACATCTACGAATTTATGTCTCACTTTATCTGCTTTGACATTTGACACAAAAAGCTTCCGTTCCTTTCTTCTTGAAATTTTACACCGGCAGCACTGCAGTGCCCCCCCACCGGCCCATAATACCGCTGAAGCAATTCCGTGACTTCATCCCTCATTTCCAGAAGAGAGACGCCAGGCCATTAGCTACAGTTTACGTGTAGTCGCTTAACTAAAACTTTATTCCAAAAGAACGTGTGAGTTTTATCCGTTTAGGCTATATAACTGGATATTTCACTGGAGACTTTAGGTCCTTCTTGAAGTGCACTACTGTGGGAAGAACCACCAGGCATGTCTCAGTAACCACACCAGTAACACCACTTAAACAGGCCCTCTCCTTGCATACGCCCTGTCTGCCAGCTTTATTGCGTCTGAATGGTAATACGCACCTCCCCTAATATGCGAATTTGAGTTTTAAGAATAGAAGCGCAGTGGAGAATTCATTTGCATGGTTAGATGATCACTTCATGCTGAAAATGTCACAGCAGGACACTTGGGTCCTTAATATCATCCCTTAGAAATGCCATCAAGCTGACAGCTCAGCGATGTTCTGTAATTTACGAGCGCAGTGTTCTCCTTTACAAATAAGCATTTTTCAAATGCCATAAGATACTATACAAAGACATCCGGATATCTGTCAATTCACCATCCATCCATCCATCCATCCATAGCCACTTGGCCAGTATACAGGGTTTTGGTGACCCTGGTGCCAGATTCCAGGAAACATAGGGCACCCTTCAATGGAGACAGCATTTCCAGGTAAATACCTAGACGGGTAACAGAATCTGTTTAATTTGAAGTCAAGTGTCTGCAGTCTACAAACTCGTTTACTTTAAGTCTGCAATCAACCAAACTGATCGCATCACGTGTTTAATGAGCAGTTTCCGTTTTCAGTCTTCTTCTTACCCGGTCACAGTGAAATTCGTAAACATTTGACCCATACCAACGTGTCAGCCACAGAAAACACGACTCAAACTAGTTGAACTCGTTTTGATAATACAGGTGTTTTTACGTGATTCAGACATACATCATAATCTTGTGGTTGGTAAAAGATTCTTCAGTTGCTAAACTGAGCTCTGCACTCAAATGCTGCATATGGGTGAAAGTCCACGTTGTATTTCATATGCTCAGTTGGGGAAGAGCGTCGTACCCAGCATTTCTGTCTTGAGCTATCTGTTAATCATTTGTCCTGATGACTTGGATGTGGACTATACAATTCTGTTATTTATATTTGATAATCCAAATACAGTTTAATTTTATAAATTGCACATTAGTTTTATTTCGACTCTACGTCGAGATACTTACGCTCAAATAGTTTGCTTATGCTGCCACCTAGCGTGAAAATCACGCAAATGAATAAAACGCAACAGATGCGCGGTGTAGGACGCGCGGGCGCCGTAACATTAACTATTTGAGATCCATCAGTGACGAGTGGATATTCAGGTAATGTTAAGCTTTCGACTAATGCAATAAATTCAAAATGATAAAATAAGATGTTATTTTGTTTTCTGTTATATATATTTATATTTCACTATCACATGCTGAGTCATCAATGTCATATACCCACTCAGTGTAAAGTCCAAACGACAGCCGCATACTCTTCATAAACTAAGATTATTAGTTGTTCACATTCATCCAGAGCACTTTCGCCATACCTCTCAGCAGTAAGCTCAGGTGAATGTCCGTAGACTTGAGCTGTATGTATTTTAATAGCTTTAAACTTGTCTCCCGGTTGCAACTATCGTTTAATACACGTGTCGCTAGTCTCTTACTAGTTCATTATCAAAAGATGTCATTTAGCTGGACGTTTCTCATCCTCTAGTGGGCCTCTAGTGGGCCTCGGTTCGGCCCGTAATCCCTTGATCAGATCCACATGGTAAACCGTCTTATTGCACGAGCTTTTCTTCTGACCCGTTGTTATAGTTTTATCCACCAGGTGTCGCAAACAAAGATCACTGTAGAAAGTAACCACTGATCCAGGATTAACTGTAAATCTGCAGTAAAATCTAGAACTATGCAGGCGTTTCTTTATGCACTATAAACTTTCCATCCATCCATCCATCCATTTTCTAAACCCACTTGTCGTATGCAGGAACATGGAGCCCATCCATGTAATATTTCCATCCATCCATTTTCTGCCACTTATCCAGGGATGGGTCGCAGGGGCAGCAGTCTAAGCAGGGATGCCCACACCTCCCTCTCCCCAGCCACCTCCTCCAGCTTCTCCGGGGGAATACCAAGGCGTTCCCAGGCTGGCTGAGAGACGTCGTCTCCCCGGCGTGTCCTGGATCTGCCCCGGAGCCTCCCGGTTGGACATGTCCGAAACACCTCCCCATGGAGCCGTCCTGGAGGAATCCTAGATAGATGCCCAACCCACCTTAACTGGCTCCTTTCCATGTGGAGGAGCAGCGGCTCCCCTCTCGAGTGTCTGAGCTCCTCACCCTCTAAGGCTGAGCTCTGACCCCTCGCAAGGAAAGCATGTATCCACTGTGTCATTTTTTCAGTCATTACCCAAAGCATTACCCTAGGTGAGAGTAGGAACTTACACTATATAGACAAAAGTACTGGGACACCTGGCCATTACACCCACAGGAACTTTTATGGCATCCCATTCTAAATCCATAGGCATCAATATGGAGTCGGTCCCCCCCCTTCCCACAAGATTTTGGAGAGTGTCTGTGGTTATTTTTGCCATCAGAGCACCCTAGGCTACAGTTCGGTGCTCGATTTTGTAATAATATCATCGGATCTGCATCCACATGTTTCGGACACTTGGGTGAAGAGAGGAGCTGAGCTGTCAACTGCAGTGCTGTCACCACACGGTAGGTAAGGTGGCGAAGGGGCAGGAGAGAATTCACCAGTTAGATATAGGGGATGATTAGGAGGCCAGATTTGAAAGGGCCACAGTGAGTGATTTTAGTCAGGACATCAGGGTACCACCCCTACTCTTTCAAAATATGCCCAGAGAGTCAGGACCTTGGTTTTATGTCTCATCCAAAGGACAGCACCATTCTTACAGCACACTGTCCATGTCACTTACCCGGGTGATTGGGATCCACACAGATCACAGGACAGGCTAACCTGTAGGCCACAACAACACCTTTTGCAGCAGCAACCCAGCTTTCCCAGTTGGTCTCCCATCCAAGTACTGGCCAGGCCCTGACCTGCTTAGCTGTAGGTGGATTATCTGGTCTGATTGGCAGGTGGTTTTCTTGGGTTGTTTTTGGTTGCCATGCCTCTTTATCATGGTGTGGAGATGATGAAAGTATCTTTGGATTGGCAGACTGGGGTGGTGGCCCCAATATATAAGAATGGGCACCGGAGGATGTGTCCCATGTTCAGGGGGATCACACAGCTCAGCGTCTCTGGGAAGGTCTATGCTGGGGTACTGGACAGGAGGGCTCACCCATTGGATGAACCTCAGATCCAGGAGTGACAATGCGGATTCTGGTCCTCGTCATGGAATGCGAGACCAACTCATCACCTTCACAATGATACTGGAGGGTTCATGGGAGTTTGCCCAAGCAGTTTACATGTTTGGACTTGGAAAATACATATGATTGTGTCCCATGGGGGGTCCTGTGGGGGGGGGCTTCGAGAGTATGAGCTATGGGGTGTGCTGTTGTGGGCCCTCAGATCCCTGTATAAATGGAACGAGAGTTTGGTTTGCATTGCCGTCAGTAAGTCTGACTTGTTTCTGGTGGGTGTTGGACTCCGGCAGAGCTGCCCTTTGTCACCGATCCTATTCATAACTTTTATGGACAATCCTGTTTGGTGGCCTCAGGATCGTCGTAATGCAGAAGCCGTACTATTCTGTTGTGGTAAGGAGGGAGCTGAGCTGGAAGACAAAGCTTTTGATTTGCCAGTCAATCTACGTTCCTCACCTATGTTCATGAGCTTTGCTTAGTGACCAAAACAATGAGATGATGGATACAAGCAGCAGAAATGAGTTTCCTCCGCAGGGTGTCTGGGCTCAACCTTAGAGACAGGGTGAGGAGCACCGAGAGGAACTAGTTGAGGTGGTCTGTGCATTTATCTAGGATACCTCCTGGATGGCTCCCAGGGGAGGTCTTTTGAACTGGAAGGAGACCCCAGAGCAGACCAAAGACGTGCTGGAGAGATTATATCCCGGAGGAGCTGGCTGAGGAGAGGGAGGTCTCAGCACCCCTACTTAGACCTCCTGCAATCTGGACCCAAATGAGCTGCAGAGAATGGATGGATGGATATTTATGGACTGTGTGGCAGATAGTTTGGCAACCTTAGTGTGTTATTGGACTTTGCCTGGTAGAAGCCCCACAATGATATGAGGAGAACATTCAAACTCCACACTAGCAGAGCTGGAGACTCAACCCCTAGTCTTTAGATGTGCGAAGCAACAGTGTTAGCTACTGCGCCACTGTGCCAACCACACTATGCACTGATTTACGATAATTACACTAATATCAACTTTTCCGAAAAATGAAGTGAGATTAGGGGTTTAAAGGCTTCCTCAATGAGTTTGTCATCTACTGTACATGACTATTAATTTTTTAATGAGTGGATCAGTTCTCAAAATGGAGATATTTACACACTGGCTGACAGTTCATGGCTAAGTCATGCAAAAATAGAAACTGCAATTTGTTCCCATGGCTGATGAAAGACATTGTTATAGGAAGACGTTGTTCCCCTAATGAACTGACCATTTTGTTTCCTTTCTTTTCGATGTCATTCCTGACTGACAACGGGCATCACTTTCCTCAGATCCAAAAGGTGAAATCCACTGTGACCGTAACACAATAAGACATCGCATAGCCAAAATGAATAAATCATTTTAAAACGCAGCCACTAATTCTCAGAAATAATGACGGGGAGTTCTTTCACGTAATTCCTTCATTGTTGCTTTCTGTGTATTTTACTCTTTAGAGATTTTTTCTTGTTTTCTCTAAATCCTTTCTTTTTGTTCAATGCACAGCAGCGCAGCGGAACCGCAGTTTATCAAGACCGTTATAGCTCACAAGAAACCCAATGAGGGAAAGCGAATGATATGCAACATCGAAGTATCGATTGCATCAAACTCTGTTACCAAATTCTGTGATAATTAACAGAGTGCTGGATGGGTGATGGCGAGCTGATGGAGACGCCCAATTGGGCCTCGGCCCTGTAACCCAATAAGCAGTGTTCCACTGAAGAACCGGGGGGTTGTTGGATCAAGTCCCAGGAGGAAATCCACTACAATATCTTTTAGAAAACCTGCTTAACCTGAATTGTTCTGTTAAAATATGTGGGCGTATAAATGGACGAAATTTAATATCCAAGTAATAAGAAAAAATGCTGAAAAAAATACTGGACCCACAAACGAGAAGCAAATATGTTTCTGTTTCTCAAGAGATGCTATGAGAGCATAAACTACACCATGGTGAATCTGCTTTTGGTGGCGGCGCTGGAAGTTCAGCCCGCTGCCAGGTGCGTGACCACAGCCCATAGATAAAAATGATTGGGGATGAAGAAAGTAGGACTATGTCTCATTTGAAAAACTGTTCGCATGTTACCACTGCTAATTGTAGCCTAGATGAGTTTGATGAGTTTTTATGGAAGGTGAACCAAGGGATGGGTAGAGAGAGACAGCTGTACTTCCTGCGGGCATAAACCACCCGCTTTTCTGCTTCATTGTAATGGCCCTTTTGGGACAAATTAGTTTCTCAATGTATACATTTTTTATATGAATGAAATTGTATCATACTGGAAGATATTCGTTCCCGCATGCAACAATTATGACATGTAAGCACGGTCGACATTTAAGTCTAAGAAGGTGTGGGGGGGGAAATAGATATTATTCTGGGATTATACTAATAAATTACATTTTTTCCACACATCTTTATTTTTTTTCAAATTGCAATAAAAACCTCAAATATTTTATGAATTTATTACCCTACCGTTTCTATATTTGCTGCAGAGTCTGTTCAAATGCTTCATGTACGATAACAGTGGCATCCAATTCTGGGCGTCCCCTGCCTCGTGCCCTGTGATAGACTGGCATCCTGTCCAGAGCGCCCCCTGCCTCGTGCCCCGTGATGGACTGGCATCCCGTCCAGAGCGTCCCCTGCCTCGTGCCCCGTGATGGACTGGCATCCCGTCCAGAGCGTCCCCTGCCTCGTGCCCCGTGATGGACTGGCATCCCGTCCAGAGCGTCCCCTGCCTCGTGCCCCGTGATGGACTGGCATCCCGTCCAGAGCGTCCCCTGCCTCGTGCCCCGTGATGGACTGGCATCCCGTCCAGAGCGTCCCCTGCCTCGTGCCCCGTGATGGACTGGCATCCCGTCCAGAGCGCCCCCTGCCTCGTGCCCCGTGATGGACTGGCATCCCGTCCAGAGCGCCCCCTGCCTCGTGCCCCGTGATGGACTGGCATCCCGTCCAGAGCGCCCCCTGCCTCGTGCCCCGTGATGGACTGGCATCCCGTCCAGAGCGCCCCCTGCCTCGTGCCCCGTGATGGACTGGCATCCCGTCCAGAGCGCCCCCTGCCTCGTGCCCCGTGATGGACTGGCATCCCGTCCAGAGCGCCCCCTGCCTCGTGCCCCGTGATGGACTGGCATCCTGTCCAGAGCGCCCCCTGCCTCGTGCCCCGTGATGGACTGGCATCCCGTCCAGAGCGCCCCCTGCCTCGTGCCCCGTGATGGACTGGCATCCCGTCCAGAGCGCCCCCTGCCTCGTGCCCCGTGATGGACTGGCATCCCGTCCAGAGCGCCCCCTGCCTCGTGCCCCGTGATGGACTGGCATCCCGTCCAGAGCGCCCCCTGCCTCGTGCCCCGTGATGGACTGGCATCCCGTCCAGAGCGCCCCCTGCCTCGTGCCCCGTGATGGACTGGCATCCCGTCCAGAGCGCCCCCTGCCTCGTGCCCTGTGATGGACTGGCATCCTGTCCAGAGCGCCCCCTGCCTCGTGCCCCGTGATGGATTGGCATCCCATCCTGTGTGCCACGCCCCTTCATTTACCTCAATGTGAAACCCCAATTGTGACCAGCTGTTTCCTGTTATTTTGGCTTGTCTTGTGTATTTCAGTCCGCGTTCAAGTCTGTTTCCCCAGGTCTGTCATTAACATGTACACCGTGTCGTTCTAGTTGCTTGTGTTTCCCCCAATAAATCCCGCATTTTGGACTCCCGCTTCCCAACCTTTATTCCCCAGTTCCTGTGTGCTTGGCCAGATGTCACACTCCCCCTGACCCTGTCCTTAATAATTAGTTGGAAGATGGATGGATGGATTTAATTTTTTTGCATAAACTGGTGTTTAATAATTTGTTAAAAATTATACTATTGCGTACCCATGCAATGATTAAAATTATTAATCTGCTGCTGATTGGTCCAACACCGTGACCCCCACCTCCGCCCCCAAAGACACACATCTGTGGGGCATTGGCCCCACCCTGGCCGAGAATAGAACAGAAAAGGTCAAAATGTCACCAGCGGCATGACCTGCAGGTCACAATTAGCCACAGGACTTCTGGGCATCTCATATCATCATATCATCATATCATCGTAATGACCCCTGAAAATACCCGGACAGAAATACCTTTAATATCCCGTCCCAAGAAGGTGAGTCAGAAGTGTGAAAACAAAGCTAAGGGCTTAAAAACAAGGCGGTTTGAGGGACGGAAACACCTTCAGGTCTGTCCGTTTTAATGGCTTCATTTAAGCCGGGGACAATGTTCTGGTTTATAGTTTCTTCTCAGAATTATAAGGGCAAAGCTTAAATAGGACTGAATGCATGCTAGATGACCATGCACGCATTCTGGTGTTGTGAGACGCAGGTCATGGCAATAAGGAATGGGGGATGTGCTGGCCCCCCCCCCAGCCTATTCCCTCCCACCTCTGAGGCAGTGTCACGCAGAGGTGGCCCTGTGTGAGCCAATGGTAGCTTGGGTTGCCATATGAGGTGGGGTTGATAGAACGGTCCTGCTCACAACTAACTCACCTTTAGTCAGTGTGGACATCCCGCTGCTGCTGTGCCGCCCCCCCCCCACACACACACACATACACACAAACACACACACTCACACCTGCCATCATGTGCCTTTCCCTGCTTCTCCCGCTGCTGAATCTCTGGGGTGAGTAACTGCTGCCTGTTGATTCTGCCTCTGCGTATCTGTGTTTATAACCGCTGAAATCGGACTCGGAGTGTAATACATAAGCGTGCCACGATGGCACGGTCGGTGTTAGCTGCTGTCTGTGTGCGATTACGCGGACGCGAAGGTCCGAGCCGGGTCATTGGTTTTCCTGATGCTGAAGTGGATAAAGGTTGGTGTTAGAAAGTTAAAGCAAAAAGAGAGTAAAAGTTTGTTGATAAAGAGTGATGCGGGGACAAATTGAAATGGCCTCGTTTTCCGCTTAATGTATCATTTCGATTATACAGTTTAATTGTTTTGGTTCGTCATTCGCGATGTAATACTTCCCAAAGCGAACGGATTACTGATGCGATCAGTCCATGCTCTTTTTACAATAAACAGGAAAGTCATTGCATATCATGAATCAATTTAATGTTTTATATTGGTTAATATTCGCCTGCAATACACACCTGTTTGCTTAGCAACAGTTTGCTGATAGTGTGGATACACGAAGCTGTAAGTAAGTGCTGTGATAGACATCTCTGATGGTCCCAGGCTTGGGTGGTGGGAGATGATTCAGGCTTATGCTTATGGCCCCTGGTGGATGGAGATGAAAAGGAAGCAGTGAATCAGGACGTGGCTGTCGAGTGTATCCTGAACACTGTGCTGAACACGAATGCCAACATGGGGGGGGGGTTGTTAATTGGCTTTAAAGAGTTTAAAGAACTTAGCGAAAATTCTAGTGGTCGCCAGATAAGCTACATTACAAGTCTACCGTACTAATATGTACTGAAATCAGCATAACTCGTAGTCTACGAATAGTTTAGCTGAACCTGTGAAACTGCTAAAATTGGTATATTCTATCTTAAGTTAATAAAGGCCGGAATACCATTTTTACCAAACAGAAACAGGGAAAATATAAACGTGATTTGGTTAAAAACCTACGGTGATTAAATTAGTTTGACCGAAAACTACAATTATTTGTTTTTACTTTAAAAATTAACATTTTAATCTGCACGGATTACGCCTGAAAAGTGTAGCCAAAGATCACACAAGGTGTATGAAAAAGACAACAAGTATCACCTTCTGACAGCTTGCAGTAGTTTTACTAAAACTGGATTTTTTCTTTCTTTACGGTATTTTTGTCAGCGAAGCTGGTGGTGATGTTAAAGCGCGAGGAGATGTAAATTTATATCAGCGTTTTAAATTTCTTTCTAAGAATATTATTTGGCGTGATTATGCGAATCGTAAGCCTATGCGCAAAGAAAATAACAGTTCCTCACAGGGACGATCATAGAAAAAGCACCGGGTTTTAAAGAGTTTTTTTAAAGAGTACTTTGTGTTCTTTATGTTCTAGATCAGTCGTCATCAGTCGTTTCTAGCTATTGAGAAGATCAGGGACTACGTCAAGTTTATCTGGGGCTTGACTTTTTTGTTTTTGAAGGAGGATAATTGGCATCGGGGCTAAAATATGATCGGACCTAACGACACCCATGATCGTCACCAACTCTGCTCCTGCAGATCTAACACCCTGCAGATCTTAGTTGCAACTCTAATTTAACACACCTGATACAAAAAAAATCAGGCCCTTCAGTAGCATCACAGTATCAGAGCCAACTTAGTTTCTACATAGCTGACTCCAATACTGTATCAGGTGCGTTAAATTAGGGCTGCACCTATGCTCTACAGGGTGGGAGATCTCCAGGAACAGGGTTGGTGACCACGGATCTAGATTGACTATGAAGTGGTCCTAGATAAGCATTATGTAAAAGAGATGGGTGTATGATATAGCAACATGTCTGGGTCCAGGCTTCAGTGTTTTCGTCCTTCGTACAGGAGCTGCCCACTGTGTGGTCTTTCAAGCAAGCATAAACATGGCAGGGATGACTGGACAGGTGACATTTGACTCCAGTCTGGGGACGGCCACCTTAAACCTCACAGGAGCTCAGAGTCCCATGAACATTTCCCTCGCCGAGTTTCCTGTGATGTACGGGCATTTTCTCAGTCCGTGCCGGGAAGCAAGTGTTGGCCCCAAGGTCTTCACATTCGCTGCTGACGGGCCGCAAGCCACGGTCGACGTATCCGACTTATTCCGGCAAAGGCCCAGCCTCGATGACCTCTCGCTGGTGGTGGAGATGGCCAACGGGATGACAGCTTGTGGCAATGTTCGCCAGAACGTCAGCACCAGGACATGGCAGGCCAGGTTCTTCCACCCCGTGGCAGGAGATGTGTACATCCGCCAAAATGTAGGCGAGAACGCCACCAGAGTGCTCTCCGGCCTCATAACGCTCCGCGGCACAGTCGTGGTGGCTAATGTCACTGTGTACGTCTCCCAAAGCTCTTCCCCGACCTGCAAGGCCCTCATAAACAACCTGAAGCCATCCGATTTGTCGCTGCTGGGAGACCTAGCAGTGGGGTCCCCCGTCAAGCCTGTGAGGTGTTGCAGGGATGTTCAAGATTTCATTGGGGAGGGACATTTTTTACTCCTCAAAGTCGAAGAGACTTACACTTGCAGCAAGATCAGAGAAATGGAAGAAAAGGTTGTGCACGCTCTCATAGACATGAAAGGAACCAAGGGCACGTTTACGTTTAGTCAGGTATCTCCATTTGATGTCACAGAAGTCAGGGTTAATCTGATGAACACGAAGAACCTGACGAGAACCTACCATGTGCATCAGTTCCCCATGCCAGAAAGCAGGTCTACTGAAGAGGATGTTTGTAGCCATGACAACGTGGGTGATCACTGGAACCCACACAAGGTAACCGTTAGTGATCCCGCTTATCCCCATGGTCCAGGGGCCACCCATGATATGTATGAGGTCGGGGACCTCAGTGGGAGACACGGGTCCTTGGATAACATCAGCGATGTCGAGCAGTTCTTCAGTGACTGGAACCTGCCCCTCTTTGGAACCAACAGCATAGTGGGTCGGTCTGTGGTGATCCACCAGTCCAATGGTGCAAGGCTTCTTTGTGGTACCATTGGCTACCCGGGAGAGGTGATGGTGTTAAAATCTGTGTTCAGAAACCCTGTGGTGGGAACCATTTATTTCACCCAACTGAAGAGTAACAAGTACACTGATGTGTCAATTTTCATGGATCTCAGTTACGGCAATTCATCCGCTCCAGTCAGCAATGGGCATAACTGGCACATCCACCAGTGGCCCATCAGCACCGAGACAGACAGTAATGAGAGCAGCTGTGGGAGCACTGGGAATCACTGGAACCCATTCAAGATCAACATCAGCGACAGCAGCTATACCACTGACTGCAGGCCAGACAATCCTTTTGCTTGCGAGATCGGTGACCTGACTGGCAAAAATCAGCCGATCAGCATCACCCCCGTTGTGGGCAAATTCCGGACAAAGTACTTTGTTACCGACACGACTTCCTGGACGGTGGGAGCAGACTCTATGATCGGGAGGTCAGTGGTGATCCACGAAACTGAGGGCAATGCCGCCCGGCTAGCCTGCGCCAACATCACGGCCGTTCACCTGGTCAAAGCGCAGTCGGGCACTTGGTTTGGGTCTGGCACGTCTGAGGGTCATGTCCAATTCTCCCAGGACTTCCCGGGCCTAACAACCATCAATGTGTCGCTGTCAAACCTGAACTGGATGGCTGGGGGTTACCACGTCCACAAACTGCCCATCAATAGTACGGTGAATCCGTGTTCAGATAGGAACATCATGGGTCATTTCAATCCCCTGGCCGTCAATCAGTCCTCTTCCCCTCCCCCCGGCAATGGCACCGTGGACCAGTATGAGATCGGAGACATTAGTGGAAAGTTTGGGCTGCTGATCGATCAGGACCAGAGTCAAAACCAATATCAAGACTGCAACATGCCGCTGACTGGACCGAACAGCATCGTTGGACGGTCATTGGTCATTCACTACCTTAATGGATCCAGGTAAGTGTGAAGAAAGGATATTTCACATATTTCCAAGAATATACAGTGGAAATCGCTTATAGTGATCACGTCTGTCTGGGTGAAATTGGTCACTATAAGATTTAGACAATCAGTGGTCATTGTTGACACACCACAGCACACCGCAACGAAATGTGTCCTCTGCATTTAACCCATATGTGACATTGTGACATAGCAAGGAGCAGCTAGTTCAGCTCCCAGGGGGCAGTGCTTGAGGGCAGTACCTTGCTGGTCGGGGATTTGAACCAGCAATCTTTCAATTACAAGTGCGCTTCCCTAACCATTAAGACAACACTGCGCATAAGCAGACTTAAGCGGATGATCATTATAACCAATTTTTTAACTTTTTCTTTATGTCTCAGGCAGATTACCATCTAATTAATATTTGTATATTTATTACATGAATATAAGGTAATAGAATGGACAGCTTGGCTATTTACTGAATTTTATTGAGTCTTTCAAAATACATCTATTGAAAACGCTTTTCAAATTACAGTACTGTACAAATTAAATCACTGTATAACTCAAATACTCTATAATACAGTACTGTATATAAAATATATCTTATTGTAGTTTTGCTAGTGCATCTCATTGGCTAGTTTTTGGCAGTTTATCATAAACTTTTATGAGTCTATATTTGTCATTGAGAGCAAATGACCTTCCTTTTCCCTTCATGTTTTCTATACACACATCAGTAACCTCGGGTAGCTAGCCAGAAGCAGACGGACTACCGTAAAGTAAAAAAAAAAAATGAATTACCTTGGTTTTCATTTTTTCCATATGTTGTCATGTATAAAATAATCTCAAAATGAACACTAAGCAGATTACATGATTACTATAAGTGAATTATTTAAGCAGTATTTATACAGGAATGATTCGGTCCCAAGCTTTTTGATCCATATAAGCAATTGATCACTATAACTGTGATCACTATAAGTGGTTTCCACGGTATGTCCTTTAATATTGTACTTCTTGTGTTTTTATAGCATGAGTGAGACAGAACCATGCAAAATATAACATTTCTACATTCGCATGACATATTTTCCATATTGGACCATTTTTATACCTAAATGTAAAAATAATATAAGGAAACAGCCTGATGCTATGAGGAAGCTTATGACGAGGCACAGATGGCATCCTGTTCACTGTTTTGTGGGGAAACTATTTAATACTGCTTTTCCTGAGCTGGATCACATTTAAATCTGTCAGTTCCTCTCTGGTTTGCCTTTCGAAGTCAACGTTAAAAAGTCTGTCGTGTGAAAATTCACTGCCGAGTGTCTGGTCGCCAACACCGTCTTCTGGACGGCGCTGGACCCTCGCTGGAACCTTCACACTTAAATGCACTTTTTTCCACGCTGTGTGTTAAACTTTTGTAGATGATTTTACCTATTTTGATCATCATCCATCTGTCTAGATTTTGATCTAGCAATGGACAATTCATCAGTCTTCCTGACCGCATGCCTCTCTTTTCATATTCCACCTTTGGCTAAGTAATTAAGTAATTATGTGATAGGATTTCTGAGTTTGCGAAGAAATTTCCTTCCTTGTTTGGAGTTACTTTCTATCTGGTTCTTACTGTCTGGTAACACATGGCCACAAGATAATCGTTCTTCATGCAAAGTTAAAAATGTAAAAAGATTTCTTGGTTTTCTTAGTAGAGACTCACCCATCTGCGTGTAGTGTAAGTTGCAGAAAATGCACGATATGTTTTATTGTTTGTGAATTATGAAAAGATATGTAAGAAAATGTGTTTTATTTAGTTTGACGCATCAAGAACAAAATCCGTTTTATCATTTACTTACTGCTTCCTTCAGACACTTTTGGCTGTTTTATAGATCTTATTGGCTTGTTCAATAGTCTGACCAGCCTGCAAAAAAAAAAAAAAAAACTCTTGAAAAATGTTGCTTATTCAAATAAGGAATTTGTGTCTTCTGTCTCTGGCATCTTGGACCCGACGCCGACCCAGAATGCAGTGTGCTAACATTGTTGCGGATAACAGTTCTGATGGATTCTGGGTAAAAGCGAAGGTCGTCTTCGGAGGTGCTGTGACAGGAACCATCAAGCTGGTAAGACTTACAGCAATCTTTACTCCTTCACTGCTACATTATTATTATTATTATTTTGATCAGTTTCTTCTAAGCATACATAAGTATGATTCTTCAGGGTATTTAAAAAGAGGTTGGGGGTAGAGAATAGGTCCTACAAAGAACTCAGAGGTTCAGAACAGGTCTGGGCACGGTAGAGAGTGCAGAAGGGAGCTGAATAATAGGGGGAGGGGTCATTTTAGAGCTGCCAGGAAAACATGACACTTTATTGGGGGGGGCGGGGGCTGTGAATTAATGAGCAGCATGGATCATAACACTGGTGTCCTGGGGCTGCGTGTGCAAGCGATGCATTTGTGTGGGGTGGGGGGGGGGGGTGTCTACTGCCGTCCTCCCCGCTCTGTGGTTGCCCCGGAACCCCACCCCTCGCCGAGCAGATGGGGCTGGCAGTGTGGTCTTCACAACTGCGCCCGGCTGTCAGTTTACCACGCTAAATCACTCAGGTTGCGGAGGTGCAGGAGTTGCGGGGTGGCAGGGGTCTTGGGGCCTTCTTGGGTGGCGCAAGTAATGGCAACATGGTTCTTTAGTCCCAGCAGGCATTTAAAGACGGGAGCCATGGTGACAGCCTACTGGAGGTGGACATACATGCGGCCCAGGAGATGAATGTGAGTATGAATGTAAAACCATCATCTCCATCCATACACCTAACATCAAGCTACACAAACAAATGCCGACATGAGCACCCTTGGTGGTTGTAGTTCCAAGGTTAACCTCATTTTTGGTCATACACTATAGGGACAAAAGAGACAAACCTCTTAATGATTAAATTTGGGTGTTTCATTCAGACACATTGCCACAGGTGTATAAAATCAAATGCAGTCAGGTTTACAAACATTTGTGAAAGAATGGGTTGTTCTGAAGAGCTCCGTGAATTCAGGCGTGATGCTGTCATGGGAGGCCACCTTTGCAATAAGTTCGTTCATGAAATTTCTTCCCTGCTAGATATTCTTCAGTCAACTTTAAGTGGTATTACTGCAAAGTGGAAGTGCTTAGGAAAAACAGAGTGTTGAGTGTTTAAAAGTCGCCAGCACTCTGTTGAATCAGTAACTGTAGAGGATTTTTTTTTTGGTCATATGTCGTTTGTAGTTTGACCATCCTTTGTTGTTCACGTTGACGTCCTGTCCTTTGTATCCTGGTTCAAAGGTCACTGAGGTTTCCTGGTCCATACACAGCCACCGTACAGGAGAGGATATCCAGGAGTGTTCGGACGTGGGCGACCAGTTCAATCCTTTCAACATAAGCTCAGAGGTCAGTTGTTTTCCCTTCCTCTAGATCATTTTCACTGTGCTCATCGGGTCTAAGCCTAAGAATGTTTTGAAGCAAATACAGCACATACTGCTCTCCTCAGATGAGTTTGGTTCAATCCATCCATCTTCCCGCTGCCTATTCTGGAGCCTTTTGTAGGCAGTACGGGGCAGAAAGCAGGAGTACCGCCTGGACGGGTTGCCAGTTTAGTAAAATGCACACCCTGGAATCATACCAGAGTGACCTTTGACCTGTTGCTAATATGCTAAGTGGTCTTGTTCACCTGTTAGACCTTGAGGCTCTGACCGCCGATATTGACAATTTGACTTCTCCTCCGAGGATGCCAGAATTGCTGGATATTCACTTCACTCCTGTTTGTTATGCAATGTGAAAGAAGGGGATTGTGGGGGAAAAAAACCCCATAAAGTTTGCTCCATTCTCCCATTTCTTCAGAGCGCTAGCTGCTCTGCCAGGCACCCTCTGCACTGCGAGGTGGGAGATCTGACCAACAAACACGGCCCGGTGGACCTGACCATCAGGCAGCTGTTTACGGACGCCAATCTGCAGCTCACCGGAGATTTTACAGGTTACATGTGTGACTCTGACTCCGCTACGTTCCGGCGGCCGCGTCAATCATAAAACCGTCACCTGAACGGGAATTCCTTTTTGTATGGCATAAATCACAATTGTGAGGTTAAGTTACACGATCGTTCATTCCGGCCCACTATCAGATGTGGACGTGAATAAGTGCCATTAGGGCGTTTGGCAGAGAGATCCTGTAACGCTGGTTTTGTCACAGTCATGTACAGGTCAGTTGTCCTCTGGAGTGGAAATGGGATCCTGTCCTGTGCAGATATCCTGCCATTTTCTCCATCGGCGACTCTGATCTTTCCCAAAGTGACCTCCTTTAGCAGGTAGGTGTGCGTGCACCCAGAAGCCATCGCTCCCCGTCCCCCCCGGCCAATTTTTCCGTACCCCAAATGCAAATGTGGGCATTCCTGCTTCTGGCCGAGGCCAGTGGGAACCCGAGCCGGCCAATATTAGAAGGGCGGCAGGTTAGCGATCGGTTACGTCCTCATGTTTGGGGAACGACACTAAGCAGACACGAGCGGGGGTTTTAAGTATTGAGGATGCAATAACGGGGGTATATTGACATTTGGTATGTGCAGTTTTTTTCTGGAGGGGGTGGAATTTTGCACTAGCGTGACTCTGTTCTAGGAATGGTACATACGACCCCATAACAGGTTTTCATTCAAACACCAGTATCCATTCTTCGTATTTTTTTGTGGGGCGAGTTTGGGGGTGGGGGCTAGTAATGTGCTAATTAAGATGTATATATTAAAATGTAAATAAGCATGGTTTTTATTTTTGTTAATAATATGGTGGTTTTTGGGTGAAATTAACCCTTGCTAGCTAGGGCTGAAAAGCTGGAGTAACCTGATCCGGATATGTTCTGGTTTCAGGTTCGACTTCCGCAGCCGAGTGGCGGCCGTCCTCGATGTGGACCTGTGGAGGGTCACCATCTTGCCCGACGAGCTGTCACCTGTTCCCGGGAGCACGTGTCAGCAAGTCACCTTTCTGGTGTCAGGTGTGTCATTCGAAATCCGTTACATCAGCAAGGGTCATAATCAGGGGAGCTGCTAGAGATTTTGGGGCCCCTGAAAGCATATAGTATTGGGCCCCCCACCCCGACCAATCCAATTATGTTCATGATTTTCTACCCCCCCCATTTTGGCATCCCTGGCAAAATAAAAGCAGCAGACCACAGACGTTTAAAGAACATTTCTTTAGGCCTGTTCTTACTTTTTGTAACTTAAATCATATATCATACATATGTAGCAAACTGCCTAGTCTGTAATGCAACTAAATGCAAAGTGAAATATTGTTCAGTATCTTTCTAAATGTGTAAAATGTTTATTTCATTTAATTTTGTATCAGTTCATTTGGGTCTGCAGGTAGCATCCATTCGCCTGTGAGTCCAGGACCTTAAATGACGTGCCTGGTGTCCATAGTGCAACCAATGGCAGGTTCAGGGCAGGCGCAAAACCAATTTGCAGTATAGAATAATAATAACAACAACAACACTACTTGTGCTATACTTCATGCCAAACCCCCCCCCCCCATTTCCATTCTATCCTCTATTTTGATCCTTCATAATGGACGTGGACAGTCTGTTTTTCGAGAGGAACCAGACCTGAGACGAAACACAAAATAAAATACAAATGGTGCAGGACAAAAAGATGCATTAGTAACAGCAGCATTACTCCAACAATGTAGGAGAGAGTTTGATATGGGGGGGGACTTAATAATATAAATACATTAGGTCTATTTATTGGGAGATGGGCGAATGAATCCAAATGAAATATTGGGTGAAGCACGCCCCCCTCCCCGGTTCCTACGGCCCTTCGCTTCTCCATTATACAGTTTCATACAACGGATTAAATCATATTTCAGCGCATAATGTTGCAGATGATTACATTAATTGTAAATAAAATAATTTTATTTACAATTAATGTCCCCACTTCTGTAAAATGCTAGGGAATATTTAAGTTTTAAAATAAATAAATAAATAAAATCGCCAAGTATTTGTATAGTGGCAGAGACCGAAATATATGCAATTACAGGAAAGTTTCCTAGACGGGAACAAGAAAATGCTGTGAATGAGTGGCAGGTCACTTTTTATAGCGTCTAGTTTGTGGTTCTTGCCTTTGTAGGCAAAAGCACAAGGCGAAGTAAATAGAAAGACTGGCATGGTATGTTTTTACAGTGCCCATATCCAGTGGGCAGCTACTGAGATCCAGTGTCTGAGACTGGAGGCTTGAAAAGCATGAATAGGTTTACTTATTGTTATAAAAACTACAGTGGTTCACAGGGAAAGCATTATGTGATCTTTGTCGGTGCCGTTATTACTGCCATTGGGGAAGAACATGTTCACAGACTGAGAAGGAAACCAGACTCCAAATCTTACCTAAAGAACATTTTTCATTTATTTACTTACCTGCTGCTTCTGTCCAGGGCAAGTTACGCTATAGCGGTGGTTCTCAGCCTTCCTTGCACCGCGACCCATTTTTTTTAGCATGCCAGCTCAGTCGCGACCCTTACAGAACTTGCTGCAACCCAAATGTGGGTGGTGAATCTACACGGAAGTGGCTATTCTTACGCACATTCCGTGGGATTTGAACCATAACCTTCGGGTAGTGGTGTCATGCTCTAATTATTGGGCTACAGAAGATGGTCACAAGAAGAAGTGCAGACAGAAATAGTCTGGATTGCATGGGTAGAGCTGTGAGTGAGAGCCATTGGAACAGCTTCAAGGGGGTTTCAACAAACATGAAACAGAAGAGTTTTAATGTAGTGCAAAGGTAATTTTGTTTGGAAAAAGGATGCTTGTGGTCCGCAGATGTGATTCAGCAGATGTGTTCATAGAAACAATTGATCCTCGATGGGAAATCAAGGTACGAACAGTAGCAATATCAAACATACCTCATGACAGAATAAGGACATGTTGGTAGAAGATAGAAGGGTGGATTTCACAGGATCCTATCCCATTTTTTTGATGAAATAATTAAGTGTCTTTGGGGTGGCGTCTCCTGCAGATGTGAGATCAACAGCAGGAAGCTGAGCAGACGAATTAAGAGGCCACGTCCTTTGAGAAGATTTTTTTTCGACTTTTATTGAGTTCATGGTGCAAAAAAATTTGTTAATATGTATTCTTGGGTTTCATTCATTTCGCGAAAGGGTTGATTTTTACATCTATAGTCTTTTGTTCTTTTTGCTCCCTTCAGAGGAATAGGCAAGATAAAGGCCTTTCCTTTTTTTACCTGAACAATGAACAATCCCACCCATTCAAAAGCCAAGCACAAAAAAGCGGAAAGAAAAAAAAAATTGCACGGTAACCCAACGCTGTGGTGAAGTGTCTGAAGATTCCCCCCCCCCCCTCCACCCGCGACAATGCGAAACAGGAGAAGGGGCTGCATCCAGGCAGTATACAGCCAACACATTACCCACCTCCGGCAGCCCCCAGAGTGTGAATTTCTGACAGAAACCGCCGCCTTTCGTGATCGCAGCTTGAAACTTTCATATTCAGCGGTTTGATGTGGCAAAGGTCTTACATGATAGAATGGATGAAAAATGGGATTCATATTTCACATATTGCATTTTCCTTTGACTTAAGTGTGCACTGCAACATATATAATTTTTAATATCCTAAATAATCTTCTGATTGTGTTATTTTCTGCTACAGAAGCAGTTTGGAAACGTGTTGTTACAATTTACATTATTTGACTTAGACAGCTTCTGCATGATGAGATACAGGTGCGATCGTGGTGGTGGTTTTTTTTGCAATTCATATGAATACTATCGTGACTTTTCAAATGCCATAGCAGAGACCAAGAACTTCAGAGTCATATGATTATACAGAGCAGGACCTGACAGGTTCTCCTGTAGATTTAGGCACATGGAGGAGAGGAATGAGGGGGTTAATGGGTGACTGATTATGCAAGGGGCACTTAGTCTTTGGTACTGATGAGCATCAGCAAGACTCCTGATTCGTGGAGAATGTTTGTAAGGTTAAGTGGTTAAACTTTTGTCGAGTGCCCTTCAAAGTCCAGTCAGATTCACCAGTTCTAACTAAAGTTGTTTGTGCAAGTTTTAGAAAGAACGATTCTTGTATTTGTTCTAGCAGAAGACAAGCAGATGATCATAAATTAAAATCCCATTGCTATTCATACCTTCAGGCATGGTTATATATCACACTACCAAATTACATAGATGTGGTTTAATGCTGTAACTCGACCAAGGTGACAGCTACAAGAGAAATGTAAACACTTCTGATGGTTTGTACCACACTAAGCTAAAGTGACGTACCTCCTGAAAGGTGGTTGAGATACTCACTACTTCAGCTTATGTCTGGCGAGCCCATAACCATTCAGCACTGTTTTTGCTTCCAGGGGACGTAAACAAAGAGGTGCTGAACTCTGTCAAAGACAACGAGAAGATGGGGCCATTCAAACAATCCCAAGCGTGCCCCAAAAGTTAGTACGATTTTTAAGCATTTTAAGTTGATTAGCCGGTGTTTTCATGCATTTTTTTAAAATTGGCTTGATATTCTTTCATGGTTTGATCTCTTTATATGTCTCAGACTTTTTTTAATTGCACATGTCAGAAAAGACCATAGCGTTTGCTGTGTGTGTTTCTGTTATGGAGCAATTTTTTGTATCTCTACAGCTAAATAAAGAAACTCTTTGCAAAGACAGAGAAAATGAAGTGTTCACATTTGGTTTTGTAAATGCCCTTCTTGGTGGTCTAATTAGCTGTTCAATCTCTTAAACCAGGTGGAAGTTCTGGACGGCCTGAGATCAACGGAAGACTTCTGATGCTCATAATTACAGCACATATCATTCTGTGCCTGCTGCAGTAGACAGTACTGCACTCCTGATGGCTTCCTTATGTTCAGATGGCAGAAGCCAGTTTTTGATTCGCTCCCGATAGCGACGGCATCCACGGCTGTATCAGGGCCCGAACCTGAAAGAAGTGCGATCTTTTTGGTGGTGTCTTGACCATAACCTGGAACAAATTAATGTCTAGTCATTGAACGGGTGTAAATATTATTATTATAAATATTCATGATCTACCTGAGGAAATGTGTATATATATATATGAATGTGAATCGTAAAATACTGCACACATAGGATGTTTGTCTTTAAAAAAGAATATTAAAGTGATACACTTGTTGGAGCTTGTCAGAATTCAAAACATCCACCCTGCTCTGGTAGCTTTGAGAAATTTATGAAAATGGTCCATTTACTGAACTTTGTCTGTGTCACTCAGACGCTCAAGCATTTGATATTTTTTTTGCAATATTTTAATTCTGAATGACAGTTAAATACAATATTGATACAGTGTAGGCCTGTTGTGGGCGACAGTTTTCCTTATATTATGCAGTTATTGACCACATTTCATTTTAATGGATCATTCATGTAACAGATGACTAAATAACTGTAAAGATGTTTATGTAGTCTGTTAAGAGGTGTGGACATTATGTTTTAAGATGTTTGCTTAGTACATTTTCTAAGTGTTTACCAGTTGATAACTGTGTGTTTTGAAAGTTTCGATTATGCGAAGGTTTTTTGTTGTGTAATTTTCTTTCGCCACTAAATGAGAATCAACTGAACATTGCCAGATATTGGTTACTGATGGTAAATCTGAAAGGTGCCCAACTTGGGGATTGAGCTGAAGTTAATAATTATAATAAAATAAATCATAATAGCAGAGGTAGGCGAGTATGAGCACACCCCCCAACACCCAACCCCCTCCCAGCTGCGGCACTGAGTGAAACTGGTGTGAATTAACGTGTACTATTTGGTTATACCTGGGTGAGCATTGCCAACATGCAATAATCCTAAGAAATAGAGCTGTTTCCCATTAGCTATCCTATTTATAATTTACTTGAGAAAATATTTGCATATTTACAACGATATCACATTATACATAAGCGCGCCAAGACGCAACTCAGCAGTTCATGTCTGAAACACACGAAGCTCCCGGAAGACATTACGCGTCACGTGACCTCCTGCGTCACGGCTGAAATGGCAGCCTACAGATACACACACTGATATCGGCGCTCGTTCTGTAGCCTAATATTTCTTTCTGTAAAAAGAGTGTCCACAGCAGCAAGAAGCGAACCAGGCAGGTGCGTTTTCAATGCCTGTTTCAGCACAGTAAATTAACAAGAATGCAGTGTGTTGTGACTGGCTGTTCGTGGAGTGACATGTGATTTGCTAAAGTAATACATGCCTTCCTTGCTTCCCTGACTTGTGTTTAGCTACTATCGGACGTGTTCAGGGACTTTAAAGCGAGTCCAGGCCGATCTGACCACGATCTGTCGTAATTATCGAGAGCTGGCGGTCTAGTTATTTAGTGGACTAGGTGGGAACTAGCTGGTTAACCAACCAGCTAAACTCCTTTCAGTGAACATAACTCACATGTCAGGATCCGAGTCTTAAATTAGCCGATTACTGGGGCCGAAGGCGTCGCCGATTGGGTTTCCGGGGTCCTTTTGTGCTGCCTCAGCATCAGATCTTAGACGTTAGCCGTGATAACAGCGTGTTAATAAAGAGAGCCATCCGGCTCGCCGTTTCTTTAATAAACCGACCAATCAGCGGCCGCCGCGGTTTTTTAACGAGTTTTGAGAAACGACAATCTGTATTTTCCACCCCAAGCACAACCATTTTAAAATCTATAATATTATAAATACCCCTAAAGTTAGTCACTGCTGTTGTATAATGCAAATTGGATTAAATCAGAACACTCACTGGGAGCGATAAGTTAAAACCATGGTCTGAGTTGAAAAAACAGCAACTGTTTTTACTTATATGGCACTTGCGTTACATGCGCCCTATTCTATATTATAATATAATGGTGCAACGAGATTTAAGATAGGTTTGGATTACTCTTCATTAAAATAAACTGTATAAGAACATTGAATATATGGAGTATTTTAAGGGTGAGATTGTTAATATTTAACCATATCCATATCTCGGCGATTTGCTGAATCCGCCCTTTAATGTACTTAGAGGCTAAAGATCAGAAAATACAAGCGTGTGTTCGCATACATCATCTGGAAAGACCATGAAACAAGGTAAACTGTGTTGTATGCTTTGGTCATTGTTTTGAGATAGAATATATCTTTCGTCATTTTTTTGGTCATTGAAATACTGTAGCGGAAGAAAGTGTAAATACTTAAGTGAAAGTATCGCCAATTACTTGTAGGTGACTACAATGTTTATATAGTAATTTAACATTTAACAGATTTTTTGGTTAAGGAAAGCTACAGCAAACTGTGGGTTTACAGATAGTCTACTCTTCTTTGAAATAGATTTTTTTTCTAAATAAACAAAATACTTAAATTTCATAGTAATTTCTTGTACGATTAGACCCAAGCGACCTACCTGAGCTATATTTTAAGTACATATAATATGAAAGTAAATCCTAGATGCAGTTCATTTATAATAAGCTACCCTACTCGCGTTTTGTAAGATTAGATGCGTGTTGTCTGCTCATAACTGAGACAGTCGCTTGTGGCGTAAGCGGCCATGTGGATTAACGCATGGCCTCCGTCCCCAGACGGCAGCGCGATGTCCCCGAAGATCACCGCCGAGCTTCTTCGGCACCTGAGACAGGTGATGAAGAGCAGCAGATACGTCAGCGAGCCGCTGCAGGCCTACATCATACCGTCGGGGGACGCGCACCAGGTACGTGCAAGCGCGCCGCCGACGCTGTCGCTGCTGTCAGATTCTGCCTGGGAAATATCCACGTCATACAGTTTAGATGTGACATTTGTGATCTAAACCTCAGATGTCGTTTCAGATGTCAAATATTTGTCGTTTTGATGCCGTGTTTTTTTTAATAACAATAATCAATTGCGTGTGATTAGCGGAATTTTTAGTGGCGTGCTGATTTATATGATGTGCCCACTGCGCAGGGTGGGTATTTTCCCGTTTTTTTCCAGGGGATTCCTCGTGGAACCTCCTGCCGCTTCAGATGGGAGGGTGTTTTCTGGGGGGAGGGTTGTCTGCTCGCTGTTTAGAGGTCGAGGGGCGCATGACCTCTGCGCCGCAGCCACTTGTCCGTAGGCTATTTAACCCACCTCTGTTAATTTTTGTCACTGAGGGAAGAAGAGGCTGATTAGGGCTCGTTAATGGGTCCGAGGGGCCACTCGCTGCTGATTGCACTTAATCACAGCCGACGTTCCCGCTCTCCTTGCGCTTCAGAGTGAGTACATCGCCCCCTGTGACTGCCGACGGGAGTTCATCTGCGGATTCAACGGCTCGGCAGGTACGGCAATGCGGGGGTCCGGCGCAGTGCGGGGGTCCGGCACAGTGCGGGCGCTCCGTGTGCACGTGCGTGAAAACGTGTGTGCGTGTGCAGGCCTGATGCTTGTGTACTTCCCGTGTGGCCTAGGATTCTGTGTTCCCACTGTAAATCTATTTATTATTTTATTATGATGTTGTCGTAAAGATTTATTTTTAAAAATCTGGGGCATTAGTGCCATATTTGGTATCCCAGTGCTCATTACATATAATTAAAGAGAACAAAGTCTTACACAGAGCAGTAACACATCAGCTGTTACTTGTGCATCTCTGGGTTATTTATTGTCGATTCACTTTTATATTGATAGATTATATTTGTATTGGTCATGGTTCAGGCAGGGAGGGATTCCTAGACACGTGTAGCTGGACAGCAAAAACACCCCCGTGTTTGACACCGTGGCTCAGTGCCATAGTTGAATATAGGGGGGGTTGTCACAGCCCCACATACCAGCAGATTTCAAAGAACTTTCCGGTACAGACCGCTGAATTAATACAAAAGATGGAAACGAACCAGTAGGACCCAGAGTGATCTGGCAGAGTCAGTTAATGTGACTGGTGTGGTATTGTGTTTCTTGTAGGTATCTGTGTTTAAAGGACTCAGATATGGGGCTTATAGATATGTGACCCCTTAATATGCATTGGAAATAGTCATCAAACAGTAGTTTTTTT
Organism: Paramormyrops kingsleyae; assembly: GCF_048594095.1. Lineage (NCBI taxonomy): Eukaryota > Metazoa > Chordata > Actinopteri > Osteoglossiformes > Mormyridae > Paramormyrops > Paramormyrops kingsleyae. Next base: position 19,080,935 of record NC_132816.1, read on the forward strand.
GCTTTGTGTTTTTTTTTTGTTTATACTTTGTTAAATATTTCATTGCATATTCAGTAAAATGCAGACTTGTGCCCCACCACTGTAAGCTGACCCCTGTGCTCATCTTACCATGAAATATGCAGGGATGTGAACAGCAGACGCGTTTAAAAAGGACCCCCAGTGACTCTCCCTGCGAATCCAGCTGGGCTTGAAATAAAATAAATGAATGCCGTCCCACTTCCATCCTCGCCGGCAGCATCACGGACGTCCGTTTCAGCTCTCCATCGCAATAGTTCAGAAGCTTTTTATGTTGAGTTTGTCGCTGGACGTTTACGAGGTGGTGAGAGTGGCGTCGACGTGACGTGGGGTGTGAATGAACGAGAAGCGCTCCGACGGTCAGGGTGGCGGGGGCCGTTTCTGAGGGCGAGCGTGCCTGAGCCCCGGCCTTTTTCAGGGACGGCCATCGTGACGGAGAAGCACGCCGCCATGTGGACGGATGGGCGGTACTTCCTGCAGGCGAGCCAGCAGATGGATGGCAACTGGACCCTCATGAAGATGGGTGAGCAGGACCTGGTGACATTAATGACAAAATCTACCAACCAAGTTATTACTACTATTAATACTGTATACAGATGCTCCTCGACTACTGATGGGGTTACTTTAAGTTGAAAATATTGTCGAATATGATAAATAGGTGAATTACTGTAGTCATTGAATAAGTAAATATTTGGTTAAACACCAAAAAAAATAAAAAAATCACTCTACGATACTTGCTAAATACTTTATGAGTTATTTACGCTACGCGATCGCTACGGAGACTGGAAACGTGGCTGTGTACATGCTACCATCGCCCGACGTCAATAGAAAGTATCGTATAGCATACTGCTAGCGTGGGAACAGATTTCAGATTTCAAAATTTGCTATCGCACCATCAAAAAAACCATCGTAAAGTATGCATCATCTGTACTTCTGGCTGTGATCACTACCTGGTGTCTATTGAGTTGAAGATGGTGACCTCAATGCTCTTAGCAGAAGTTTTAGAAACTGTTTTGAACAGTTAATGGTCTGTTATTTGTGGTGGCAGTGATTTTTTTTTTTTAAATGAGATTTCTTGTGTTTTGGCAGGTTTGAAGGAGACACCAACTCAGGAGGACTGGCTGATCAGCGTGCTTCCTGACAACTCCAGAGTGGGTGTGGATCCTTGGATCATCGCAGCAGGTCAGCTTGAAGACTCGGTCGTCACAGTCGGGGGTCTTTAAGCATGAGGAACGCTGGTCTTGGGCTGGTGGGCGTGGCTACTTTACTCATTATCTGGCTTTCCCTTCAGACCAATGGAAAACCATGTCCAAGGCCCTGAGCGTTGCTGGGCACTCGCTGGTCGGCGTGCAGGAGAACCTCATCGACGCCATTTGGCAGGATCGCCCCACAAGACCCAGCACCGCTCTGATCACGCTGGGGTTGACGTTCACTGGTGAGTGCCCTCTGGAAGCTCAGATAAGCAGTGAAATGTTGATGAAAGCAAAAAAGAAAGGGTGAAGGGCTTAAATTATTAATTAATGTAATTAATTTGTTCTGCAGGCATGACCTGGCAGGAGAAGATCGTGGCTTTAAGGGCGAAGATGTCGGAGCGAAAGATTTCCTGGTTTATCGTCACGGCTCTGGATGAAATCGCTTGTAGGTTTGTCTGTTCGCTCCTGCTCCCGTTTCCCGAGCAACATGTTTATCGGTGACCCCCTCTTTTGGACACACACCCTTAGTAAGTGTGAAATGAGCCACATGCTGCCTGGATACCTGCCCAGTGTCACCAGTCCCACCTGTAATCAGCACCGCTGGCATGAATGAATGTTTTTGGGCAATGAAATGCTCTTTGATTTGGGGAGTCTGTCTCATATTTTGGGTAAAGAGCAGGAGGTTCCTCAGGCCTGCAGTAAATGTCATTTTAACCCCCCCGTCAAACGTTCTCCAGGGCTTTTCAACCTGCGAGGTTCGGACATTGAGTATAACCCCATCTTCTTCGCCTACGCCATCGTTGGGATGAACACGATAAGGTACCGCGCAGTGGTGATCACCTCACTGGACCCCACACACACACACACCTGGTCCCACACTGAATGGGGGGGGGGCTGACTTGGGTGTATGTCCCTGGGCAGGCTATGCATCGACGGCAAGCGTGTCGCCGACCCCGGCGTGAGGGACCACCTGCAGCTGGACGCCCCCGGCGAGCCGGACCTCAGGGTCCAGACGGTGTCGTACGGATCGGTGGAGGCGGAGCTGCGTGCCGTGTGCAAAGGACTCGGGCCCAAGGACCGCGTGTGGATCAGCGACAAGGCCAGCTGTGCGCTGACGGACATCATCCCCAAGGTGGGGGCCGGGGGCTGTTGGCATGGGTGTCTGGGCGGGGCTGGAAGGAGGGAGGGAGGGAGGATGGATGGATGGATAATTATTAGATGCACTGATTGTATCAGCCAGCCATTGTTATCAGCTGATACAGCAGCAATTGGCAATTAAAATGAGCTGATATTTACTGCCGATAATTCCCTTTAAAATGGTGACCCTCATTACTCTGTACACCTGCGTACTAAACATCGTCTGCTGAGTGGAATTACTTTAATATCATTAGAAATGCATTTTGCAAGCACTGCTTCGTTAAAATTTCATGAGGAGGATCTAGTGATAAACATTCCAACTGAACAGAAGTTGATTGCTCACCTTAAGGCGAGACGGTGAAGAATGTGAAGAGTTTCTGAGGAACAGATCCGTCGCAGTGAAGCAGGCCGCAGAGCCGCCGAATAACGCTGGTCGCTCAGTAAGCGGGTTCCGCTGCCCTCCCCTGTCTCACCTGCAGGCCCACAGGATCCCCATCCCTTACACTCCGCTCTGCCTCGCCAAAGCGGTGAAGAACCCCACCGAGATCCAGGGAATGAAGATGGCGCACGTATGTCGCCGTGGCGACGCCATGGGTGGGGGGGGGAAGGGAGATCCCAGGTTGGCATGGATTTGAGGTCAGAACATACATGTGGTTGCTAAACTCAGGATTAACGTGTCTTGAAACAGCTCAAAGACGCCGTGGCTCTCTGCGACCTCTTCGCATGGCTTGAAAAAGAGGTATTTCATGCCGGCTCGTTCGCTTTGTTCCGGAAGATCCCTTCCCCGTATCAGGTTTCCCTCCCTGAGGTCGCGTCTCTTTGCCGGTGTCTCGGGGAGTGACCTCATACAATCCCAGTAGTTTCACCCCGACTCCTGAAGCTCTTCTCCTGCCCCCCCCCAGATCCCCAAAGGCACGGTGACTGAGATCTCAGCCGCTGACAAAGCAGAGGAGCTGCGTAGGTGCGTCTAACTCCACTTGCATCCCGCCAGCAGATGGCGTAGCGCTTAAGGGCACGGACTTGTAATTCGAAGGCTGTTTGGTTATAGGACTCGACAGCTTTTGGAAAAAAAACATTTACATCAAAAGGGAAAAAAAAAACAACAAAACTGATGGATTTTTCAGAAAATGGGGCTAATTAGAGGCTGCAGGGTTAAATAGTAATATCGACTATATAGTTAAGGGGCCGTTATTTAACCAAAAGTATTTGTATAATTATTAATGTTTACTTCAGTTGTTTTTATTGAGCCTTATGGTGGATCTTCAATTCAATAGACATTTCCTGTAGTTCTGTGTATATTTGTACTTTGCTGCCACCCTGTGGAGATTTTCTATGCTACACTCAGCTGAATTTGAATTTCAACTGTTCGTTGGCATTTATGCCTATAACGGGTATTGTTTGATACCATTGTTCCCTATAGCCAGCAGAAGGACTTTGTTGGCCTGAGTTTTCCAACCATTTCCAGCGTGGGCCCGAATGGAGCCGTGATTCACTACAGGTGAGGTGAAGCTTCCCCGCACAGTCGAGTGCTGAGATTAACAGCGAGCGTCTGACCCTAATTAATATTTACAGCCTTGCAGGGTACATGCCTCCTCTCTCAGCTTTTATAACCCTTTTGTTCTTGAGTAATCGGAGAGGCCTTAGTCATTCTGGAAGGTTCCGGGTTGGTTGCTGGACTGACTGTTACGTTTGGGTCGTATTGATATGCGCAGGTAATACAGCTGATCTGTGTCTGACCTGCAGGCCTCTGCCGGAAACCAACCGGACGCTGACCCTGAACGAAGTCTACCTGATAGACTCGGGCGCCCAGTACCTGTAGGTGTACCCCCCCCCCCACATCTTTGCATTGTCTGCTTTTATTTATGTCCCAGGAGGGCCTGGGTTTTGGGGGGAGGGGGGGTTTGAAATGTGAGAAGTCAGAGGTGAAAGTGGAGTGTGGTGACCACAAAGCGGACTTGTAGGGTTTTACTATTAAGGTAAATGATCAAATCTCAGTGTCTGATTAGGAGCATAATGCCAAAATTGGGGGGGGGGGGGGCATGGAATTAGGACACTGACTGGTCTACAGACAAAGGTTTCTGCGGGTTTTGCGATCCGGAAGCCATGTGCTCATTCCGGCTGATTGTGCTTCTTGCTTTTCAGCGACGGGACGACGGACGTGACCCGTACGGTGCATTTCGGAACGCCCTCTGATTTCGAAAAGGTACCTCCTGGCCTTGGGGAGGGTCAGCAGGAGGACACCCCGTCTCATTTTAAAGAACTCTCACATGCCCCCCTTCTGGGAGCCGGTTGGGGGGGTTCTGCTCGATCCATGAGTCTCTCAAATTATTACTATGGAGATGGCATGTCCCCCCGCCACAACTTGTTCATGTCTGTCCTGTTGTTGCCAGGAGTGTTTCACCTACGTTCTGAAGGGCCACATAGCCGTGAGTGCGGCCATCTTCCCAAACGGAACCAAAGGTATGGTTCCCCGTAAAGATCCCAGCCTCTACACTGCCCATATCGTGAGATGAACCACATTGGCGTCTCTGAGAGGAGTTTCGCTTTGGCCTGTGTAGATTTGAACACTTAAATGAGTTAATTTCTTGGGCAGTCGCACAAATTTAGCATTAGTTGTGCATGATGTCACTTCATAGGGTATCAACAGTCCTACTTTTTTCAGGGTTTAGGTCAAAATTTACAGTGAGGAGCAAAACTTATATGTAGGACACAGCTTGCTGTACTGCCCCCTGCAGGCCACCTGCTGGACTCATTCGCACGCTCGGCATTGTGGGAGTCCGGGCTTGACTACCTGCACGGGACGGGACACGGGGTCGGCTGCTTCCTCAACGTCCACGAGGGGCCCTGCGGGATCAGCTACAAGACGTTCGCAGACGAGCCCCTGGAAGCCGGCATGATCGTCAGTGATGGTAGAGCGGGCTTTTAATTCTGCCTGGAATATCTGGGATTCGAACCTATGACCTCTCTTGGTCTGTAGCTGTAACGCTACTGGAGTTGTGGGAATATTTTGTGCCATGTAGATTGCGTCATGATTGAGCTGTTGATCACTCACCTCACGTCATGCCTTTTTAAATGAATTTTCTAGAACCTGGATATTATGAAGATGGTGCTTTTGGGATTCGAATTGAGAATGTTGTCTTGGTGGTTCCTACTAAACCCAAGGTATGTCACCACTGCATCCCCCCCCCAAGGTATTTGCTCAATATCTGAAAGTGTCTCCTTTTTTGAAAGAAAACAATTGTTCTTTCCTCCTTCAGTACAATTACAGGAATCGTGGCAGTTTGACCTTTCAGCCTATCACGCTCGTCCCGATTCAGGCGAAGATGATCAACAGTGAAATGCTAACGCAGAAGGAGGTAAGTGGGGTAAACGCAGACCCAACTGTCACCCTGTCAACTCTGTCTGAAAGGCAGGTGTATGTCTTTACTTATTTTCATATTTATGCATTTTAAAATCTGTCATTGGACACTTAGCTTTGTTTATGTGTGATTTTTCTTATCCCAACCCCCCCCCCCCTGCTTGCAGCGTAATTGGTTGAACGAGTACCACAGGCAGTGCCGAGAGATTGTCGGAGCCGAACTGGAGCGGCAGAGTCGCAAGGAAGCCCTTGATTGGCTGATCAGAGAAACTCAGCCAATCGAGTAATGAAAGCGTGTCAGCTGACGTGTAGGCAGGTCACCCGTGATTGACCTGCAATTCGCCCGCGAGTCACCCTTCCTTTACTTCAGATCCTTTCCTGTCGGCCTCTCTTCACGCTGCTCTTCTTTTCTAAGACGCACATTATCGCTACGGTTTTATCAAGATTCAGTGCGATTAAGTAAAAAAAGAAAAACACTGCAATGTTTTCTTGTCGTTCTTGGATGCTGCACACACACCGCCACCTGGCAAACAGTTTGTTTGTCAGTCTAGGTCAGGTCTAGGTCACCAACAGCCTTATGGGATTGACAATGTATTAACAATTAAGAGATTATTATTTAAAGAGTACTTTAGTTTTTTTATACATAAAAATGGCAAAAAATGTCACCTGTACAAAACGAATGACAAATGTATTCATTTTGAAATTTCTCTTAAAGACTTTTAATTGGTTACAGTTTTTTCCCTTAGGCTGTGTGAAATACATATAACCAGTTTATTTAAAAAATAAAACTGTTAATCTTCCAGTTTTGGCAATGCTAGTCTGACAAGGAGCGTGAATTGAGTTTATAACCCAGAAGCATTTTATAGGATTTTTTCATTTGGTTTAGGAAACATTATTAAGGGACCCCCCCCAATTCAAACCCTTTCCCTCAGCAAAGGAGATTCACTGGGCCTCTGTCTCTTACTGATTGTAATGATTATAATTTCACATCAGTGTCCCAAGCTGGTTTTCACAGCTGCATGTAAAACACAGATGGATCCAGGATAATCCCATCACTGCCGTCCTTGATGTGGTCTGGGCGTGCCAGCGCCCCCTGTAGCCCGCTTTGCGCTCCCTCCGCCATGGCAAGGTCGCTCTCCTCGTCCCCCATGGGGATGGGGTTACTGTATATGAAGTAGATCCCCACGTTGTCTCGTGACACGCCTGACCCTTGTAGCCGGGAGATCAGGCCCCGCCGTCTTCTTGCTCCCAGGGAACCGGGCTCGCCCCATGGCCCGTGGCTGCCGACCACGCTCTCGTACTCCTGGGCCTGCCTCCGCTGCCTTGGGAGCGCAAACGAGTCTGTTCAGATGTGAGCATATCTCAGGAGGGTCTAAATACAGGAATAACTGTATGGAAAATGTCGGGTCAACAGAACTGCATTTGTGGCCTGGAGACTGCATTATGTCAGCAATAAGGATTAAGGAATTCAGTATGTAAACACTCAAAAACCTGACCTGAGGAAGATAGTACAGTCACTGTCCCATGTGGCTCATCCAATGGGATGCCCGTCTGTCTCACACACTACGGGCAATTAAAGATACACATCTGGCTGGTTTTGGACGGGGGGAGGAAACTGTGTTACTGGAAGGAACTGTAAATTTATTCTGAGCATATTAACATTTGTTCTGCGTGTAAGAAATTGGGGGCGGGGTGGGGGGGGGGGGGTAGGCTGGGTGTTATATACCAGCCTCGATGCACGGACAGTTGGCACGGAGACGGGCACAAATGGCAAGAGTTTCATTTTATTCATGAAACTGCTAAATTGCCCGGGAATATACGTCAGCAGAAAACGTCACACTTTAAAACCTTTTCTTTCTGCATAAGACTCTACGGATGGGCAGCTTGACTATATCTATAATCTGTATGCTGATTGTTCCGGATGGTTTCCATTCAGAGAAAATTAAAATCAGACATGAGAGCTTGAGACTGTTTTCATATGAGACCAATGGCTCAGAGTGACTGATTATAATAAAGCCCCATCTGCGATACCAGGATCCTCTGGTAACTTCTCTGGCACGTTCAGTCCGGATCGAAAGAAGCCTCAGAAATGGCTGGAAGGACATTTTAAGTGCCGCAGGGCTGGGGGGCAGGGGGGGGGGCCGCGGTGGACTTACCGAGCACGTCTGCAGTAGGAGATGCTGCAGAATACACCTGCAAAGGTGAGCAGGCACAGAGCCAGCGACGTCACCGTGACGTTGAACACTCTGAACTCTGGAGAAGAGAAATCGAGCTCAATCTTCAGCCCTGTCCTCTGCTTCTCTGGACGGCTTAGAAACACAGTTCAAATACCTTAGATTTGCACATGCTTTCACTCTGCGTCCTCCTTTGATGTAAACTTTTACTGGGTCGTTTTGTTTATTCTGTGTTTACTACAGAACTTCAATGACCTTTTTTTGGCGGTTCCCTTCTTGGGATTGGAACCAACAACCTGCTTAATCACAGGTCCTGTTTGTAAAAGATACAGCTGCCCTTTGCTCATCCGTACAGGAATGGGCAGTAAGCTTGGCTGCTTTCAATCAAAGTTAAATGCAGGTCTTTGCTTTTCCGGCATGACATCTCTGCCGTCTACAGCTGTAAGCCATAGCTGCTGATGGGGGTTCGAGGGTAATCCTTCACTGGAGATGAATAGCACAATGTTTTTGCCACTTCGGTCAGGCGTGTCACCGAATAAAGCTTTCAACATTTGAATAAAATATAAATGTCAGTGCAGTTTGTGTGACCAAAACTAGCCAGACGGAGACTGCAAGATGAACTAAGGCAAAGCCGCAACCTAATATTGAATTATGAAAAGATGTAGGATACATCAGTTTATGGCAGTTTTATGAGACTTTTCTATCAGCAGATTGGTGCTTTGAATACATATTTTTGTTCCAAGAGGCAGTGAAATATTGAGTTATTAGTTATAATGCGACTGTCAGAAATATGGGCCGAATTCCTGGTCCATCTGGAAATGGGATTATTTGTGACATTAGGTCAATGGGTCAGGAAAGCATCCATCTCCGGCTAATAGTCACTTCAGAAACCTCTGGCAAAGTCACGAAGATCAACAAGGACTGAGCGTCCCAGACTTTGCAGGCAGACAGATATTTTGCAGACCTAGAGTTGCAGGCAGGGTGTATAGCGCGAGCTTTCGGTTTAGTGAGAGGGGCTAGCGTGTAGCGTTAGCAGCGCGGCCATGTCACTCACCGTGGCTGGCGTCGCCCATGGACAGGACGACGGTCCTGTTGACAGCCGAAGCCGCGCTGCTGCCGTTCCCCGTCATCCCGCCATCGGTGTGGCCAGTGAATCAGGAGAGTCCTTAGACGAGGGGATTTCAAAGGCCCATGTGACCCAGCTCTCTCGGCCGCGTTGCTCTGGAAACATCGTGATTCTTTTGTGCCTGTGCGTTTTATTCACTAAACAGCCCCCCCCCTCACCCCAAGTCTACTTGTCTTGTTTTTTACTCATTATTCATTCCGTCTGACAGGCTTCAGATAGAAGAGTACTCAGAGAAAACCTTGTTTGAGCCCCTCATTAGTTCCTGTCGAAAATGACAACATAAAATTCAAGAGAACCATCGTGAAAAGAGAACTTCACAGTGACGATCCTTACATTTGAGTTTTATCAATCACATCCTTTGACAGGAAGAATTTTAATATGCCATCCATTCGTCTGAGAAGCACGGACTGGAGGGGAAAGGGGGGGGGGGGGTTTCATTTTCTTTTGGATTTTTTTTTTGTGACCATAGAACTACTGAGGCTGCCACATGTTTAATTTCATTGGACGTGTCCCTCAACATTTCGGACAAATACCTCTCGGTAATGTGGTTCCGTGGCGTCGGACGTCATTTGGATCCTTTAACAAGGCAGCAAATGTTCACAGCCATTCCTCTCTGCTTTTGAGGAGGAAGGACCTTCATGAGGTCCCTCTGGCTGGAGGTGAGCCAAGGGGTGTGATTAGCATAAATTACTGCCGAATCCGAGGTGCATATTTAAAAATAAACTGCGGACGCTCTTTGTGGGGGCCTATTTTGTAAGGCCGACTTTATGGTGTCGTCCTCCTATGACAGCAGGCACAATGAAGGCCTTATTCTGGCTTTCAGTGAAAATTTAACACTTTAATGCCACATGGTGACACATTATGATGAAAAGATCGTCTGGAAATCTATAGCATTTCATTTTTATCCAAACAGAAAAATGTCTTGTCCTGTCTTGTCTCATTATATTTACAGGCAAAGCCATTAGTCTAGAAGCTTGTAAAAAAACAACAAAAAAACATAATTTTATCCATCTTCATTCTGCTTACCCTGCATAGCGTCACAGGAGTGGAGAATGTCCCAGTCAGGATTTGGCATAAGGCAGGGGTACACCCAGCATGGGATGCCAGTCCACTACAGAGCACAAATACACACTAACAAAGAGCAATTTAGAGCTGCCAATTGACCAAACCGGATGTCTCCAGACAGCAGGAGGAAAATGTAGTACCCAGGAGAAACACACATAACACGTGGAGAACGTGCAACCCCACCCCCTACCGGTAGGAGGCAGCAGTGGTATTTATCGACCTACTATGACACTCCGAGTAAATTTTAATTCCATCTGATGTATTTTTATATAGTTTCCAATCTTGCTGAAAACAAATATGAAAAAATATGAAATAACGTTTTGTAAATACAGTTATTTTTCATCAGTTTTACCACTTAAGCCACTAACTTGTTTGTGAACTTGCTGCGTTTATGTATAGGCCTATGTTATAACATTTTTGTAGGGAATTACTGCAAAACATACCCAGCCATTTTCTAAACCCCGTTTGTCCTGTGCAGGGTCGCGGCGGTTTGGAGACTTCTGGAACGCAGGGAATATCAGGACAGGGAATCAAGCCATCGCAGGAATATTCTTTCTTAACATAACAGAATATTATGTATCTGTATTGCTGCTCGGATAGATACCAGCCCCGTTGTAAGATGGGTAATTTAGGATAACTCTTTGGCTATAAAACAGCAGGCCTATATGTTTTCCTTCCTTGGATAATACAAATTCATGGAATTAATGGTGAATCCCGCATTGGGGATATCAGTATCGTGTTTCCACGCCGTTATCCAGCGGGACACCCAGCTCGCAGTGAGTATTTTGAATTGCCGAGGAAAAATCAGACACAAATGCAGTTCCTGGGACGTGAAAGTGCAGCCGTGCGACTTTCCGGATCACGTCCCCTATTGTCGCTGTTGGTAAACATGAAATGGCAGCGCGCTTAATGACCTTTTATCCGGCATCCGTGACCGACAGGACGTCGAGCTGCAAGGGAAGCACGTTATTTATCCACGCTTTAAATAAAACGCCGTCTGTCCAACATTACGCTGCTATGAGGCTGCACTGCCATATGCTCATCTAATGTTCTATTTTTGATATATTTGAATACTTAATTTTCCACAATAACATTCATTCTATTGATAGCCTACCCCCCAGTGACTCGCAATAAACAGCCTTTAATCCCTTTTCCCTCCCGGACCTGCCGTTCTGGTGACCCCGCTGAGATCCTTGTCCGCACTTTGGCTCTGAGCCTGGCTGGGGGGTGCGGGATGGGGGGGGGGCTTGAATCTGGCCGTATTGCTTTGCTCGGTTCATCATTCGGGGGAAACGAGCCCCTCTTCCCTCCAGCTAAATGGAGGAACGTGGAAGCCGGCAGATGCCCCTTATTCGTCCATTTGTTCCACTGTCACTATCCGTGTCTCTCATCCTCGAGGTAAAGCACCGTGCAAACGCTGTTTGTCCTTCGGCGACAGGCTCAGCGGGGGGCTGGGAAATAACAGTTTTCTTTATATTCTTCGAATATCCATATATATATAGGGGTTATATATATATATATATATATATATATATATATATGTATGTATGTATGTATGTATGTATGTATGTATATTCGAACATATATATATGTATATATGTGTGTGTGTGTGTATATAATAATAATAATAATAATAATAATAATAATAATAATGATGATGATGATGATGATGATGATGATGATATACTTTGAGCTCATAAACACAAAGTTTGTCGGTTAAAGCCACAGAGCTCTCAATCTTAATTAAAAAAAGTTTTTAAACCGAATTCCATCTGTTCAAATGAAACTGTCAGGTAGGCCAGGAAAAGTACATTTTCAGAAACTGCTTAGTTGTATATGTGGCACTTAGGATCGCGCCATATTTGACTATAAGCGATATACATTTATCAACGGAGAAACTGACAACCGTACATAAAAATAGGTCTTTTCGTTTCTGTTCCATAGGTCGGTGTCGTTAATGCCCCCTTCAAAGCGCCATAACATTTCATCCACTAGATGTCACTATGGAGACTGATTTTTTTTTTTTTTAAATCACACTTGTTTGCGTTTTCGCTGTAAGTGCCCCCGTCAGTCTCCATCTGACATATATTATACTGTCATTTATGCGACAGCAGGGTCTATTACCGACACATCTATAATGTCAACATACCAATAAACGTTCGTATTCTAGATAAACATACTCAATTGCTTCCTACCTCAGAGGGTATTTTAATATTGTTTCTTAAAACAGTAGTAGGCGAAAAAATTGACACATTGAAGGTGTTTTACTTACTTAATGTCTATTTACATATCTGAGATATTTGTTTAATATTTCATAACCATATTACATAAAGGTCATGCTAACAATTTACATCTGAGAACACTTGCATTGCATGAACATTGCGATGTTTATTCAAAAGACAAGTTTGCTCACTCATTGCCAGCAAGGACCGTGGGAAATTCAGGGCTGCAAATGCAGCTCCCATGAATTCCTGCTCCTCGACATTCAAGACTAAAAGCAGTTATGGCAGGTAACACTGGGCTAGTAACAGATGGAACTTATAAATTAACTACCAAGTGATACAACTTCAGATATGTAAAAGTCTCCTCTATTCTAGGGGCTGTGTTCAGCATAATTTGGTTGGTTAATGATATTCACTAAATAGACAAAAGTACTGGGACATGCCTCTTAATGATTGAACTCAGGTTTTTCATTCAGACCCATTGCCACTGGGGTATAAAATCAAGCACCAAGCCATGCAGTCAGGTTTACAAACATTTTTGAAAGAATGGGTCGTTCTGAAGAGCTCAGTGAATTCAGGCGTGGTGCTGTCATGCATGGGAGGCCACCTTTGCAATAAGTCTGTTTGTGAAATTTCTTCCCTGTTAGATATTCCACAGTCAACTGTAAGTGGCATTACTGCAAAGTGGAAGCAGTTAGGAACAGAGACTCAGCCACAATGCTGCAGACCATGTAAAGTAACAGAGCGGGTCACCGAGTGCTGAGGTGCGTGGGGTGTAAAAGTCGCCAACGCTCTGTTGACTCAGTAACTGCAGAGTTACAAACTTCCTCTGGCATTAATCCCAGCACAGAAACTGAGCACCGGGAGCTTCATGGAATGGGGTTCCATGGCCGAGCAGCTGGATGCAAGATTCACATCCCCAAGTGCAGTGCCAAGCGTGGGATGCAGTGGTATAAAGCACACTGCCACTGGACTCTGGAGCAGTGGAAAGTGTTTTGTGGAGTGACGAATCACGCTTCTCTGGCTGGCAGACTGATGGACGAGTCTGGCTTTGGCAGATGCCAGGAGGATGTTACCTGCCTGTGGGCACTGTGCCAGCTGTAAAGCCTGCTGGAGGAGGGATAATGGTATGGGGGTGATTTTCAGGGGTCGGGCGAGACCCCTTAGTTCCAGTGAAGGGGACATTATGGGCAATTCTATGCTTCCAACTTTATGGCAACAGTCTGGGGAAGGTCCTTTTCTGTTCCAGCATGACTGTGCCCCAGTGCACAAAGCAAGGTCCATATAGACATGGTTGAGTGAGTTTGGTGCAGAAGAACTTGACCGACCCACATAGAGCCCTGACCTCAACCCCATTGAACACCTTTGGGATGAACTAGAATGGAGATTGAGAGCCAGGCCTTCACATCCAGCATCAGTGCCTGACCTCACAAATGCTCTTCTGGATGAATGGGCAAAAATTCCGACAGACACTCGTGCAAAGTTTTCCCAGAAGAGTGGCAGCTGTTACAGCTGCAAAGGGGGGGACCGACTCCTTATTGATGCCTATGGATTTAGAATGGGATGCCATAAAAGTTCCTATGGGTGTAATGGCCAGGTGTCCCAGTACTTTTGTCCATAAAGTGTATGTATATTCACTTCACGGTTTGAATGAACATAGAAGCTATTTTTAAGAGTTTTTTTTCAGAGTACGTTTTATGGAATGTATTGGAGAACATAAGTGTTTAGGTCAGAGCCTGGCCTATAACGGCAGCACTCTTCTTCGATAAAGGGCTCTGTTCACGTTGCTTCAGCTGTCAGAGTTATGTTGAAATTTCGAGACTGGTGTTTGGAATTCAGCAGGTTAAACACTTTCCAAGCGCTTGAATTTCCTGGCATTTATTACGCCTTGAATCAAATACGGGAGCTTTGCATATAATGCAATTCAAATGCTTACATTAGACCATTTCCCCTCACAGCGACTGCTGTTTTACACATTTATGCTGCTTTATATTTTACTGGAGTAAATCAAATGAATTAAATTGCTCTAGGGTACAATAGCAGACTCAGGCATGAATATAGACTAGCATGAAAACATTCACGTAAATAACTGTCGCTACGCCACCTGCTGGCTCGCCTCTGCAGTGGCAGGATTCCCAGCATGCCTCTGTGAACCGCGCGGCGCTCTGTCTAACCGACGGCCTCCAAATTTTTTCAAAAGAATTTTATCTTCTCCGTGTAATTCAAACTCACCGGAACAAGCCGATCCTGAGTAGATCATGAGGGCATCTATCCACGGATGAACCCACAGCCCAAAGCCATACCTTTATCCCAATAGACTCTTCCTGTAGAAAGGTAAACCGCATGTCAGTGAACCCCCTCCATAGGGTTCTCCTATGGTTCGGGGGGGGGGGGGGGGGTCCTGCTTATAAACACAGGCTAATGATTACCGTTTAGCGAGCGCTCAGAAAATGACTTCCCTTTGGGGATAAAAGTAGCAGTCCTCTAGAATGCCGCCCCCCCCTGAATTTAACCAGGAACACCAGCAAACAGGGAGGATAAAAACTTGCAAAAATAAATAAATAAACAAACAAACAAAATAAATAGGGGGGGGGGGGCTTCAAATGATCACCCACCAATTCAGACCTTAAAACATGAAAGCGAATCAATCGCTATGGAAAGAGATCTCAGTCGTTCACAGACAATCGACACTCGATAGAATTATCAGCGGTAATTGACTCCTGTCTGTGACTGCACAATGTTTCAATAAAGACAAGCGACCAGGACAAACAACAGATGCTTGTAATTGTACCAGCATGTAGGACGAATCAGGGGCTACCTATGGCGGCCTATCTGTTCGGGTGTCAGGGGTTATACTTGGGCCAGTTCTGTGTCAGAATAGATTATGATGGATTAAAGCCATGTGTGAACACCAACTGTTGAAATTTCTCAAATGAACAAACGACCACAAAGCAGCTGGAATATATTTAAAGTCCTTCTTCAGATTTTCATACTTTATCCAATTCTTTCTTCCTGAGAGAGCAAGAGAAAAACACTATTTCGTGTCAGAGCCTTTCCTTTTAACTGTGCAGTTTCCATAATCGTTCCTTAAGTGGGAGGGTACTATTACATGAGGGAAAAAAAATTTAAATTATATTAGAGCAACAAAGCTTCCCCTTTGTGTTGACGCTACTCTACACGCTTTCAATATCTTGCATCATTACTTTATAAAAAGGTTTGGCAACAACCTGCAGGGTGGGGTGGATTATATGATTTTGAGCCTACGCTTAAAACTGTAGCCTAACTATGAAAAGATGTGTGACCTGATATGACCGTATTGATTTAATATCGACATAGAACATAAAATCCATCCATCTACCCGCCAAATGCTTATCTTGGACAGGATCGAGAGGACAGGAAAATAAATAAGACAATACTAGTAGAATCAAGGCAGTATAATTTCAATTATAATAATGTCTGTGAATATTTCAAAATCATCTTTTTTTATAGTTATTCTATGCATTTCGATGATTTTTCTGGGCATTGTCACTTCTGGCAGCATTTTTGTAATTTCAAATCAAGGTTAATGAGTAGTTTGAGAGATTAGCAGAAAATCGCCTCACACTCACACACGCCACTATAGTGAACTGTGATATTTGCAGGCTGGTAATGGGGAAACATCAACGCCTCGCGCCGTGGAACTTCAGGAAGCGGCACCGAAAAGCGGACCGTACGTCACCTTTGTTTTTTTATCACCCCATCTTCCGCATACGTGCTCTATGCATTTGTAGCGTCTTTCCATACACGCTTCGCAACTTGATAAACCACTTGAAAGTTAATTAACGACATACAATGGTTATACGTCCAGGATAATTAGGAAATACGATCGGCTCTCTCATAGCTGACTGCTTCCAACAAACCAGCTTGATCTTCTGCTCGCACCATTGCAACTTAGTATTCTGTATCCCGTATCCTCAAACTCTCCGAAGCGGGTGCTTTGATACATTTTTTATGGTTTGTTTTGGAACAACAAAGGTCAGCTCTCATCTAGAGCCAAAAGAATAATCGTTGTGCGCAGAGCTACCCAAAACGGTGTATCGGGTCACATGAGGAACACGTTAAACTGAAAGGCAAGGTGAATATAGGACATACGGGTTTGTTCTTAACGGGATACCATCATCTGCACGCTTAATGCATATAAAATGTGATCAAGGTTTATTAGTAATATGAAACAAGATTTGGTTAAGAATGTAAAGAGAAAACAGACGGGACCGCATCCTGCTTGCTCGCACGTGCCCTATGCAAGGTGAAGAACCTTCGCTTTGCCAACTGGTGCGAAGCGGTTTTTGACGCATGCGTGTTCCTCCCATTTACGCCCTCTAGAATCGTGGGGAGAAACGAGTTGCTTCCAGCGGGAATGGCCTCGTGTCCCCACCTAGAGGCCATCCCTGCAATTTTGCTTTAGTTCTTACTGGATTTACATAACCATTTATGACAGTCAAACAAACGGGAAGCTGCAGGTATTGCACACATCTGCTATGTCGCCCTCTACAGACTCACACCTCTAACAGCCAGTTATGCAACTGCTCTCTGATTGGCTGAAAGCATGTGATGTCTTTTGGGATCAGCATCGGCGTTAACTGCGTTGTTCCAGCGGTTGTGGTTTGTGTAATCCTTTGCAGCTGCACAAAGCGGTTATTGTGTCCCATTTATATGAATGTTTGGCACAGTGTCAGATATTTAGGCTCTGAAAACACAAATCACCGAAAACAAAGTGTATAGCAATTTAAAATCCTTAAAAAGAATGTGTGACTTGCGTGGGTCTCTCTAATCTTTGTACACGGAGATTTGTGTATTTTTTTATTACAGCTTAGCTACATTGGCCTTTGGGTCCATCCTAGGAGACAGTCGCCCCAACGTAGGAATCCTTTGGTAACGTTTCAGGCTTTGGGAGATGCAGCGAGAGCCCGATGAAGACACATTTAAGAGATGCATTCTACTATTACCACTGCAGGCAGATAATACCGTCAGTTACAGTCATACAGGCACAACAGACACAGAATTATGTTAATTAGTGGGGACAGATGTTCAGAAAAGGAATGTGATGAGTGAATAAACACACAACATTGACACATTTATACAACTATTTTTCTTTTTTTTTTTTTTTTAATTTTTGGAACCTTAATGTACGGAAAATAAAATATAACCTGTAATGCAAAAGTGGACATATTTTAAGTGCTCCCCCCTCCCAGGGGAGACTTTCAGGGGGGCTGTGTTCCCCTTAACCCCCCCCCCCCCCCCTGTAATTCGAATCCTGGATGGCACCCTGGCCATTTGCCCACCCCGCCCTTGCCAGGAACCGCCCCTGCCGTTGACGAAAACCTGGCACTGCAACATCCAAAAACTCTGCAGGTTAAAGTCTCACCAAGGACACCTGGATGTACTTCAATCGAATTATTGCATTAGACACTTTATGTACGAGTTCCTGAAAATGTTAACATTTAAATCGTTTCTGGTGGCCAGGCCTTTCAACCAGGTAACATTAAAACCAAGCGGTGAACTGTGACAGACTGTGACAGACTGTGACAGGAAAGCATCGACTTTGAGAGTCTTTCGTTCCTTAAATGCAAAGTTGGCCTGGTTTCCTCAGTCAGGACCATCAGAACGCAGGCCGTCACGGCGCGTAGCTTTTGCGACCGTCTCGGTAATTGTCATTATGCAGACATTCCACCAACTCATGCATTATTTCTCAGCCTGCGTGTAATTTAGTTTCCCAAAGACGTGGACGTGGCCGGGAGCCATGTAAGTCACACTGCAGAAGACTTTGCCACTTGCTGTAATAGCTTTTAGATGAATAGTGTCTCCTATAGATAAAAGCATGATGAAGAGATAGGTAGGAACATGCCGAACGCTGGGATCATGACACAATACACCAGTTAAAAACGTTTACTTAACATAATGCAGACGGACACCCCCCTTATCTCTGCGTATTGCTGTAAGGAGAACATTTTGGATGACCTCTTCTGCTTCCTTCGTCTCAGCATTTACCCCCACCCCCACCCCATGACAGGAAGGTTTTCGCTGTTCGATGGGAGAGACTTCACAGCCCCCGAGAAATTCCCCGGCCAGTTCTCCCGCGTGTTCCTATCTGCTAGAACACGGTCATTGTTTTCCTTACACTTGTCCAAACATACATCACATTGAGAGTGATTAACTTCGGTGTGGGGGGGGTGGGAATCGAACCCGTGCGCCGTCTCCCTGACAGGCTGAGTAACTGTACGTCAGTGAAAAATGTTCCGATTAGACAGAAAATAGACGCATTAACCCCTGTCCTCAGAGCTGGGTCACCGGACCGCCTGTCTTCAGCCTGTTTCACAGATAAAATATGACCTAAGAGGGAACCTGATGCGTGGAGGAGAAGATGGAGGGGGGGGCAGATTTCGGAAAGGCAGGGGCATGTTCAGAATTCCACAAGGGCAGACGGACGCCCAGGGGACCTCTGCCCTGTGAGGTCATCGACATCGTTATCGATCACTGATCTATGGGATGGTCAATAATGTTCCAGAAGGATGATTTCCTGCTTGAGGTGTCAATCAGTGCTGTGGGGGTGGGGGGGGAGGGGAGAGATTTTTAGCATCTAACATTGGAAAAGTCACATCTGTTAGCGTGGTTCCGTTAGCTGGTCTGCTTTATTTTAGCCTGATGCTAATGTCTGTGTCCTCTGGACCTCATAACGTCTGGAAAAATTGACATGTTTTTGTTAAGGACCCAGGCACTTAGAATTTAAGGACACCTGAACCAAAGGAAATAAACTATGTTAGTGATATGCACTTAATTATTTGAAAGAATGCATGTATTTATATTTGTGTAGTGACCCTTACACTCTATAGGATTATTATTATTATTATTATTATTATTATTATTATTATTATTTTAAATGACTATAAACCCATTAATGAGTAAATTGTCTATGACTGGAACCGATATTTAATCTGTGCCCCACATTTAACTAACTTTATTTGACTAAAAAGAAATTGAAAAGTGCACATGATCCCATTCGGACAATTTATCAAGAAACCATCACATTTGACTGGGTGACAGTGAACCTGAGACTGGGGAGCACAGTGGCAGTGGCACACATTATGGGAAACATGCCCACCTCAATCTGCACGTTTCTGGACTGTGGGAGGAAATCGGAGAATCCAGAGGAAACGCAGAGGAGATCTTTGGAAGAACATACTAATTCCGCACGCAGTGAGCTGGGAAAGCAGTTCGAGCCTCTAACTATCAAACTATCAATGCTGATAATCTGAGGGATTTTCCCTATTATTTTGCCAGTGCAGTATATTCTACCAAGATCAATACATTATGAGACATTAACAACAGAAAAGTGTCAATCTTTTCTTAGTTTTGTACTACTGTATTACTGCCTAAAATAATGTCAATTCTCGAATATGATATCATTATGGGAAAAGCAGTATTTGCTTATGGGAAAATTCCTATAAGGTAATGAGGGAGAAGTGAAATCGGGATCACACCAGAAACATTAAAATAACATAGCAATAAATCTAATACCCATGGATATATATAATTTATGTGACAGGTTTTAAGTGGGACAATAAAATAACAAAGATATTTTTTTATTTTGTGGGTTTTATTTCTTGTACAAGTTGATGAATTACACCTTGGGACATAGAAAAAACTCTTGTGTCAGCTGGTATAGAGCTTAAAATTCATTTTGAGATCCATTTTTCATCATGGGTTTTATGGTAAATGACACTCAGTGCTATGTTCAAACCTCACTGGAATATCCCCTCACTGGAATATCCCCTCACTGGAATACATATTTCCCTGTAAATATAAAGTGATGTTTCCATGGGACAGAAAATGCATCCAGTCGTACCAGGGACTTGCCCGGACCTTCCAGTAGATGTCGGACACTTCGGTACGTGCTTTGTCAGTCAAAAGACAAAGTCAAAGCAAATTTTATTGTCATCTCATAATATAGCAGTATACAGAGAGACAAACTGGCCAAGTTCTGGGCCCACAGTGTACACAAAATCCAAATAAGACGAGACATTGTGCGCAGTCAGTCAGGACAGGGCAGTAAATGGGTGCCAGGCAAATTGCCAGTACAATTAACTACCATAAAATACACAGACACACATTAAATGCAAGACCTGAGTATACAGTACAATAGCAGCATGGATCCGTAGCTTAGATAAAGTGCAGAATGTGAAATAGTCCTTTGTATAAAGTGATCATGAATGAGTGAAAGTGCGGATATTTGGGGGCTGCGTTCAGGCTATTATGTGTCAGATTACCGGGCCTGTACCCCATCCACAGCCACCGTCCACTTAGTCGCACTTTAACGGGTCTCCACAGTGCGCCTGCGATTTGTCATCAAGAACAAAGAGCGTTTCATCTTGTTACCGCACGACAGCGCCACCTGGTGGCGGCCGGACAGGTCCCACCATCCATCATCGGCCGGCACAGACGTTAGGTCCGTCCACGAGAGAGACACACTGGTTCTGCCCGCGACTGCGTACCACATGACAGTTCATCCCATGGAAATCAAGAATAATTCCCCTACTTGGTGTGACCTTTACTGGCTCTGAAAATCAGAGGAGAGCTCTGTAAGCAGGAGTTTGTGTGTAAAGGGAGACCTTGGGTGTTAGCATAGCATGCTAGGTCATGATGATGGCTCCTAGCCGTAACCTTCTGCTAACCGTACCGGCACACGCGTGTGCTAGACTTTGACACGTTTTCACTGGCACTGGATGCGGGGAGATTACCCCCCCCCGGAGATCCTTTCCACCAGATCTGAATTTGCTCCAGTATATTTTACCCCCCCAGACATCTTAAGCCTCTTCGGGCGCCCTTTGTCAGCCGCTCTGCTTCAGAGGAAGTGGCCCCCAGTTGCCGTGAGTGACGGAAGTGTCAGCCTTCTGTCCCTAGGGGGCTGAGAAGGTCCGGGGGTGCTTTCTGACGGGGGCCCAGGATTGTACACGTCAAACACAGAGCCGTTGTCCATCCTTCTACAGAGACACCGTTGAGACAGCAGACCCGGCACCGACCACGCTTGCTGTGAGCGGGGTGGGAGGCAGGCGCTAAATCACCCACCCCCCATTGCTGTACCGACTCCAGCTTCCCAGAATCCCCAGCTCTGCCAGGACCTGGGAGAGTCAGCGGTAGCTAATGTCCTGTCAGAAACGTTGCCAATGGCAGCCGGAGTCGTCGGCCCGGAGAAGCATCCGGCCAATTGGATTTCAGCACCGCACAGCGTGTCCTGCATCACCAATCAGAAGACAGCAGGTAACGATTCAGGACGTAGACATTTGAAGGGTTCCGGGGTCACGTTCCATAATGGACACGACTGTTCGCGCCTCATTTTTCCCAGTAAGTATCTCGGCTTGGAGACAAAGAGCACAGATCCAAGCAGTGCGATTAAGAGCAGGATTTCAAAAAGAAAAATCAGTCTTGCTGTCTGCCCACCAGACATGTAGAGGGTATGGCTGCGTCCTCCCGTTCCCCCGGGCCCTTGGTGAGGCCCCCGGCTGCAGAGATGCTCTGGGCCTTGTCACCTACAGGCGGCTTCCGTCCTGCCCGGCCTGCTATGAATCAAGACTTCAGCAATGTCAGACGTTCAGCTGGCAAAGAGTTTCGCCGCTTCTACTCATCCTAAAAGTGTGTTTGTGTGTGTGTGTGTGTGTGGGGGGGGGGCCTACGCAAGACCTCAACTCTGAGTATTTTCCTTGGAGCAAAGGTTGAAAAACAGGAGAGGGGGCTGGGGAGGAAAATGATTATGCAAGGAAACATATTACTCGATTGTTATTTTTAGCAAAAGGCTGTTTGTTATTGTTACGATAAGCCAGAAATAGTGAAGTTTGAGCGAACAGCCAGAGTACTACTGTCACACTCAGCGTAAAATTAGCATAACTTACTGGTTAGCACAAGCCTAGGAGGTTTGATTGAGCCTAAAAATGTCAGTCAGAATTACGGAGCAATTTAAGAAACTGCTTGAGTTCTGTTTGCTGTTCTGTTCTGCTGTGAATAATAGTTCTGTAACTAAGCAACCTCGATCAGAACCTGCCCATCAAAGGGACATAAAAATATTAGAGTCGGTAAAAAGAAAAATAAATGGTCATAAATACATAATAAACACCTTTAATGTGATAGTGAACGTTAACGATGCTACTTTATGGAAGGGGATGGAGTAGTTATGTGTCATCAAGATAGAGTGTTTGTGTACATGAATCATGTCTAGGTGATGGACAGGTTCCTCAGGATTTTGACTCAGAAATAAAGAGGTGGAACCATCAATCTCCGGGCCCTCGGCAGCTGCCGTTCCTGCCCTCGCCCGGCGTCATGGTTACAAGTCTGTTCGAGTCTCCTGGGTGAATGTAAGCAAAAGGGCGACTTCTGATTGAATTTAAGGGAGCGGAGTTAAGATAAGGCTGTTTGCGAGCCCAGCTCTGTGAGGCCACATCTTAGAGTATGTTATGTGTGTCATTTTCCTTGCCAGAAGACATGCATTTATGTTTTAGTAAAAATCTTGAGGCTGAAAATAAGAGCTGCCCGTAATCAGTGCCATGCCGGCTTGGAGACGGAGCTTCTCCTGAGTTCGTTAGCGATACCATCGAAGGCATGGAAACGATGTATTCCTCAGCATGCCACCCTGGGCGACCCTCTTAGCAGGGTTCCACGGTCGGATGCCTCACATCCTCTTCATCATTCCTTTTGCCAGAAGGGTTTTCGGAACGGTTACACTTTGGGATAATCTGCCGTGCATTTTTAACCGAGTACTCTCCGTTCCATTCCACTCTGCTACAGCAAATCTCATCTGAAGTTTCCATCAATAATTCCTGTTAAATTTTTTTTTTGAATGATCATTTTAATGATAAAAAAGTGCATTTTATTTCATTGGCCTTGTTTCTCAGCCACGTTTCGGCTTGGGGCGGGGGGGGGGGGGGGGGGGTCAGGGAGGGCTGCATGGGGTCAATGCAGGAAAATAAAATACACAGTAAAAACCTCCTCTTCGAAAGGCAGACGCATCCATCACACAGGGGTCCTGGGGGCTCGCAAAGGTTGCCCTGCTTCCCTCCTTAGATGTCAACAAATCATCGCTGCCACTGAGCTGTCGTCGTTTGCTAATGTCTGCGTAAATATGCCAGGCCCAAGTGCAGATTAGACCTCATTGCTAACTGGGGCTTATATTGTGTAATTTCTCAGTTTAAAGCAGTTTGGGCATTTAAGAGATAAAGAAAATGCAATAAATGCTCATTTAGCGAAGAAACCATATTAAACCTCCCTTTTACTGCATGTTAACGTTACGGCCTGTTTTGAAAGCCAGTAATATGGAGGGTTGGCACACATTATCAAGCAGATTCTATACATGGGGCCTCACAGCTACTAAATTCCCGTACCTGCCGTAAGGAGACTGTGTCTCACTCTTGAAGTCAAATGCTCCCACGAATTTCTGGAGCACGTTAAAGCAACGTAACGAAGCACAACGACAGGCATTACACGTCTACGAATGATTCAGCCATAGCTCGCTTGGATTTATTTTTTTATTTTTAAAAAGCGATTCTAGGCTTTCAACTTGGAGAATCTCCAAGACAGTTGTGGGATACATTTTTTTTTCCCCTGTCATCGTTTTCCTGAGAGAATGAAATTAAGTTCAAGGCAAATGCCAAGTCAGCCTGTTTCTGTCTGACATGTTTATATTGAATTTGGGTTGAGGGAGGAAAAAGCGAAAAATGAATTTAGGGAATTGATGTTGAAACACTCTCCATCTCCCTCTTGCAGGTCCTTCGTTAACGTCTTGCTAATTGATGCTCTCCTCGCGCCCATGCAGGTCTCTTGCTGGATTCCATCTGGACAAACATGCGTCAGCCCACGGACTGTAACCTTGGTAACCATTATCTGTTTCGAAGAAAACTGGGGGGTTCCATGAGCCTCTCCTTCAACTGGCCGGCAGAACGTTCCAGAAAGTCTACGGCCGAAAACAAACATGAAGGTTTCTATTGTATGACCCACCCATCATCAGTTCTACCAACCCCACCCCAACAAAGATACACTCTAAATGTGTTTCGAACCAAAGCACCTCAATGGAATCACTAAGAAACTGAGCTCTGACCTGGACATGGCTTTCTGTTCCCTTAACCTCCATGATCGATGGGCTCTCCTGTGACTGTGCTTTTACGAACAAGACTGGGCCAAAAACAGTCCAGAAGGATACTGGACTGCTGGGAAAGAGGTCACAGGCCCTAAGCGGGAATCTCTCACACGGGGCCTCCAGAAACGACATCAAAAATAGTCATTAGGCCCCTAATATAATAACTCCACATTTATTTCCCCCCCAAATTGTGGAAAAATGTGCCCCCAGTGAGTCTTTCCATGGAAAGATACAGAGAGCGGATCCAACATCCCGTTTTTTTTCATAAACCGGACACTTGTTAACTTGATAAACATACTGGACGTCGTTGAAAGCATTGACGATAACTAACAGCGCTGTGCGAAACGATGATGAACGACCCAAATCAAGGAGCAAATCATTTGAGCTTCAACGATGGCAGAATAGCGGTACCGTGTTACATCTGTGGTGATCGTCCGGCTTTCCTGAAGCATTAGACAGGTCCCAAGCAGACCGCCAAGATAAACAATAAAATTACAATGCAGTCCCGCCATAAAATGGACGTTGTCATCCGAGAGCAAATGCCGATGGATACCGGCGCTGAATTCATCCAGGTCGACTGGCGGACATGTCTGTGTGTAAAATCCAGCCAAATACTAATGCATGGGACATACACCATTAAATAAGGTTATAAAACCAGAAAATGCATTAAAGACTGTCAGCGATTTCCCAGCAAATTGCATCCAACTGAAATATTAGTCTACTGAAATGACATTTTAGAGATTCATCAATCGGTTACATCGGCTATTAAACCGACTGGAAATCGTAGGCCTATAAACGTATTTTCCAGAAATGCATTCATTTGTGCGTGTTATTTTCTTTTTTGATAAATCATTGAATCGAGTCGTTCTGGAAGGCAGGGCTATTCAGTATTGTCTTTGCACCACAGTAAGGCCCATTGAGCAGGCTTGCATAAAAGGCATCGCAAAGACCCAACACGACAGGAAGCTCTTAAAACAAACTGATCTCAAATATCATTTAGAAATTAAAGGAAAAGCCAAAGGGTATCGTGACATACTGTAAGGACGACTTGTGGTGTATTTATTATCCTTAAGTGTGGCCAATTCAACAACTATATATAGATATATATATATATATATATACCGCCAGATGATACATTAGCGGTCAACGCACAAACACAATAAGCATTAAATCCCAGATATGATAAAACTCCCCAGGAGCCTGAAGAGCTATTCCCCATCCGGTAATAACGTGCTGCAGTTTATCGTACAGTAACATGAACCTCTTACATCTCTTTTTCCAGAATCAGCAGTTCTAGAACCGGGATTTATTTGGCTACATCCAAAAGAAACATAGTGTAACTGCATTTTTGTGTGCAGTAAATAGAAAGCTTCCAGATTTGTTTATTAAACCTTGTTCATCAGCTTTATTATCTCTTTTAAAGTTCACACAAGACAGCTGTTTGACTTGAATAAGCGGTTAGCAGTGGGCATATTGTGATAACCTTTAGGCCTGTTTGACAGTAAGGCATACTAGGCCCTACATTAATTTGTTTTTTGAGAATAAATCTGTCTGTATATATACATTGTAGTTCTTGTATTATGGAAGCCTTGTCACTGCTAAAATACAATGTAACTGTGCATGATAAAATTAGACACAAAATGCTTCGGCTACTGCACCTCACAATAACGACGTACCAACACTGTCCGCAAAATGTTACTGTTTAAGCCGCTGCTGGGCGACTAGCAGGTGATTCATTTACTGCAGCCTAAATTTTATGATGCCGGGCAAAGTTTACAAAATGCTGACAGAGCTGCACACACGTCTCTGGATAACAGGTCTTAGTAATAAAAGTGTTACTTATTCTAACGAGGCAAACAACAAATTTACTCACGAGGTTTGTTTGCATATTTATTCAGCTGCATGCACAGCCTATCACAGTAATGCGGGCGATGGACGAAGTTCGGAGTTAAAGGGGGCTTCTGCTATGCTGCTCCGCTACCGAGAGTGTGGGACCGGGGCTGCGGGGAGTATTCAGACCCCTAGACGGCGCACGGCGCGGATTTAGCGGGTTTTAGTGACGTATTGTCTTGGCTGGTGGAGATCCCAAAGAGGGTAACGTCAGAGACCCCAGTCCGCTGCTTTTGTCCGCGAGTCCGTTTTCTCTCTCTGCCCCACCTATATCGGCATTCCTGATCTCCAGCTAGTGGAGACTTAAGACTTTCGCCTAAGACGGAACAATGGCTGTTTTATTCTCGCACAGAAAGGTCATTTTCAGTAAACCTGGGTGCGCTACTTACAATTAAAATAATTCTCGTGAGTTATCTGATTAAATTCCTGGCATTAATGGCTGTTAGCGTTCCTGCAGTTCCGATAAACCGATGCAAAACTTTAGAATGATATCAAACTGGTGCGTTTGTAAAATCCCCAACTTTTTAGCTAGGCCTAACTTTGAGAATTACGATGAACTTCAAGACAAATGCCCAATAAATAGGCCTAGCCTATTACATTTTATTTGGCCTGTTTTTGTTTGCTTTCGTCAAAGAAATTGTAGTTAATTGTATCACTTTTGTCATTTATATCACAAATTATGCATCATCACAACATATCTTTCAGTACATCAGTTATGGGTCCAGGATTAAGTTAGAGCCCCCTTCATTAGCGTACTAGTAAACTTACAGTTATGTGGAACCTCATACATTAAAATATCCAGTTTTAAACCATAAAAGTATATATCATAACACACGGTCATGTACCTAGTCTTTAAAATTTCCTCTTGCCGGCTCCCCCAATTACCTCAACCACAAAATAAACAATTAGTTTACTCTATGAGTATCGTGGACTTGCAACGTGATATTAGATCTTCTGGATTCGTCGTGAGTCCCCGATATCCCAGCCAAAGCTAATTTCGCTGTTGTTCCTGCCCTGGTTTTTGTTATCTTTGGAGAAGTCTCTTGAACAGGATTCAAATTCACGATTCCTCGCCGGACCTCACCGGTGGTCCGTGCGGAAAGGCCCCGTTAATTTATCCTCTGCCGTGCTTTGATCGCCCAGACGGGACACAAAGAGGAAAGGCGGAGAAGATTGATCATGAAGGCTCGTCTCCACACCACTGCACAAAAACTACTCACACATGATTTTTTTTGTGGGACCCTCTGGGCGTTTCCAGGAAAGCCTGTCTGCTGTAATAATCAGATTTTTGTAATGGTCATATTAATATGATTAATGATATACATCTAAGAATGAAAAGTGCCTTTCGGGGATATGTATTGAGCACGGAGACCATCAGGGTGAAAACAGAAAGCTCATTACAAAACTTAATTTAATCAGGGAGTGTTACTCTGGTCTCTATCTCAGTGAGCCTCCACTACACAAAATCAAAAACACGTGAGCTTTCAACAGAGCACCCAACAAAAACAACTAAATTTCGAAGGCCGACATAAATGAAATTCTTAAACATAAAATGATTCTTTTAGTAAGTTACATTGGAATACCACCTAAAACAGAATGGTTTATAAAAATACCAGTCACTTCATTTAAATAGGCCTATGTTTTTTTTTGTTTAATCTAGAATTATGTACATTGGCAGGCTCCTTTCTAAAACCATCGAAAGCCAACTAACTAGTGTGTTAATTTGATTACAAATAAACTCATTACTGCTGATATTCATACTGAAAGCCATTATTTATAAGGATAATGAACACAGTTAAATATTTTCACCATTAGTGCATGGCCTGATGTTCTTTGTGGGTGACTATAACGGACGAGGTCAGAATTTTCAAAAGAGTTTTTGTCTCAAAAAATTACATAATTTTTTTTAAAAGACTCCCTGTGGTGCCGTTAAAATGGTTCTAAAATGTAATATTTCTTTATTCATTATTCTCTTTGGCCCATAAAAACACAAGGCAGTCAAACATCTGGGTATCATCGATATGAACCATTACGGTAGAGCAAGCCCCGAAACCACACAGCACATTAGCTAATGCGTCTCATTGATCCCCGTCCGTCAACGGCTAGAAGAGAGAGACGGACAGAGATCTAAGGAATCTAATGCATTCAGACGCACGAAAAGCAATAGAAAAATACGCGACTCCCTGCCCATTCTGCTATAGCGGCGCAGAGGTCCGGGGGTGTGCAAAGCTTGCGCTCTAGCCGTCAAAAATGACACGGGGAAAAAAAGGATGATGGATTACTGTCCCCAATCCCGCCGTGACGTTGTCCTCCCCTGTCACCCTGCAATCCTGTCACCGTGGGGGGCGCTGTCACAAAACACCCGGCAAATTAACCTGGGCTTTAGCTTTATTCCCACTGACAAGATCGGGAGTTCGTTTGGATGCATGCAGAAACAGTTACAGCTGATATGGATGTAGATTAAGGGAGCAGGAGACGCCCCCCCCCACCCCGAGCCCCGCTGCGCCCCCAATTTCGAAAGGTCGCGTACTTTTTGAAAGCGGTATTAATCGTTTTCTTTTTTTCAATGAATGGCTTCACTTCACCCTGCATCTGTCTATTCTTCAATCCGTCAATCAGACCGATATTCAAGTGCAGATGATGGCAAATATTCGATACAAACTGTCCTGTCAAAACGAGGCTCAGATCCAGTTTCCTCGGCACTGCATCGGCTGGATAGGGTAGGCTACTCATATTCAATAATCGTAGAAAAATTTAAATACATATCAAATTAAATATAACATACACAAGAACACATACAAACGAACCGGCTAAACTGAACTATTTACCTGTAGTTAAAAGCCATATACACAATGCACTTGATAGCTAAACATCACATCGAGCAGAAAGTCTAATCGGAAAGAGGTATTTTATGAAATAGGGCAGGATACCTCAATCTTGCAAATTCTCGTTCGTTTCGAACAGATTGTTTTAAAAAAATACCATTGAAAACAAAAATGTATCTCCACTTCAGTCTTTAGCATTTTTATTTTACAAATAGCCTGCATGTACGCGCAGTAGCAGGAATGGATGGCGTTCACAGGCTGACCGTATACCGAGCGTTCATATATTGCGCTAAGATCTGCTTTTCATCCGCGCTGATTAGTGTCCCTAAACCAGGCTTAATGAAGTTATTATGTTACTTGCGGTTCCCCCTGTATATTGGTAGCAGTTACATTGTTTGCATTAGAGAAATTCTTCAGGTGAGTCTTTACAGCCCCCTTGACAATGATTTTAAACAAGCGGTTGAAGTATTTATCTTGATAACCTCCTGTATAAATACATCGTTACATGAAAAACCCAGGCAACTTAAAATGACAATTAAACAGATTACGCTTAGATGAATGCAATTCTATGCTGAAATGCGTTAATTTATAAGCAGAGGGAGGCACGGTGGCCTGTTGCCTTAAGTCTCCCTTTTCTGGGGTTTTGAATAGTGTCTCTGCTCGGTCTTTGAGGATCTTGCATGGTCACCCAGTGTGGCTGATCATGCGCATTTTCATTGGGAAGCCCTGCTCCGGTTCCGTCCCAAAACATCAAGATTTGCATCAAAGAAATCTAGCGACCGCTGTCCTGATGGGGAGCGGGCATCCCATGCGGGGGGCACCAGCCGCGTCGCTCCATGGCCAGCAGAAACGTAACGTGTCTCTCAATCCCTGTATGCGATTAATGAGTGAAACTGACAGTTTAAGGGGCGATGCTGCAGTGCCGAGGAATTAAACGCAAAACGACGTGACTATTAAGAGAAACGTTTTCAGACACCAAGATCGACGTAAACCAGCGAAAAACACTGAAACGCCCAGTTAATATAAATCAGTGCATACGAACAAATGCTGCTTTGTTTCCCAGATCTTACGGTTGATTGTTTTGTACCATTATTAAACATCCCATGTATTATATTACAGAAGATATTCACTTCTCTCCGCTGGGTGAAAAAAGTTCAAATATACTAGGCCTATATAGTAAGGCCTTTATGTAGGAAAAAAAAGCAAACAGAATAATAAACCATTATTATTCCGATTTTTTTTTTTCTCTTATCCTAGTCAAAATACGTTTTTTGAATCGTGCACAAGCATTCTCACGAACACATTGTTTGAACTTAGGATAGGATGAAAAAACGATACCAATAAATAGTAAAATAAACGGTTCGTTTGCATTTTCAAAATATTATGCAATGACAGACACACCGCGTTTGCAAGCACGTTTTAGGGTAACTGCGCTAATGTTCAAGAAATTTATAACCATGTAGTTTGTATTACATTTGGATTTGTCCGTATTTATTTAATATTTTAGCTGTCTAGCCCTTAATCTTATACTGGGGCCTGTGGGACCAATTTTCACAATTTACAATACGTAAAACTGTACAATTACTTATACATTTGTTATTTTTTTTAAGTTATTAATTTATTGTTTATTTATGGTTGGCTGACATTTTTCAAAATCTAAATACAGAATGTTCTGTGTCTGCCAGACCCCACAACAGCACAAATACAGCAAAAATGTAGCCATACTCTGATGACTAGCTAATGCTGTTATTTTTAGTGAGCACAGCTTACAACAATAGCTGGTAATCTATAGGTTGTCAATGTGCTGTTTCGTCCATATCGACGTAAACTTCTCCATAAATGGAATTCTGCTTCATCTAGACAGTAAAGCATATGTCTGTCTCCAAAACCTACTTGGGTTTATATATTTGCACTATTCTGTCAGAAAAAGGGAGCAACCCTGGTACAGTTTTGTCCCCCAAGGTATAAACAGCATGAATGTACCCCAATGGTACAAAAATGTCCCTAAGAGTCCATTTCTGTACCTTAAAAGGTACATTTACCTACAGCTGGGGTACAATTGGCAGACCGTTGAGGGTACAACACCAGTGATAAGTAATTGTACCCTTAAAGGTATAAATCTGTACTTTTTTCTGACAGTGTACATTATTTAGTAACTTCAATGGACTGATGTCCTGACAGCAGTGCACCCCTGTCTGCTTCCCCGTTCTCCCTAGGGCTGACTCCTGGCCCCTGGACTGGATTACTGGGTCTAAGATGGATGGATGGATTAATTAGAGAACCTTCCCAGTAACAGAAGTCTAAACTGATTTTACTTTCCACAATAATAAAATGATTTAATGTAGAGCGGGCCTATTCTATACTTTTCATTGGATTATTCTTTGTAACATATTGGTTATAAAAAACAACCATTATCAGCAGAGAGTTTCCTAGAGGCTGCGACACCGCAGAGTGAGTCCTGCCAAGACTCAAGGAAACGTCGTTTAGACACCAGTGAGGCCAGATGAAATCCATCCATTTTCCATAAAGGCTTATGCAGTGCGGGGTCCTGGTCTGGTTTGCTATTACAATAATTTGTACGTTTAAAACATATTCCAGCACTGCTTGTATCTGTTATTAAAAATGTGATGGAGAAAAGGCCGGGTGAAGCTGGTGACTCTCTGCTCCGTCAGGCTTCATGCTTCAGCGTCAGTCTAAATAAATTGGACGTCCAGCATATCACAGGGGTACCAGTGCCTGTTGGGTTCCAGTCCCATCAGAGCAACAGGTCCATCGGTTAGATGGGTGTTGGTTTCTCTGGTGGCCATTCACATGGCTCAGTGCCCCCCCCACCAGACCTGCCCTGATTTGAAGTTACTCTGTGTTTTTTTCAGTGCCCTGTGCCCCCTGAATGCCTGAGAACGTGTTCAGCCTCATTCCCGGCAGTGATTAACGTTTCTCTGGGGACAACAGGCTTGTCCAGGCTGACAGCCATATATTTATCCTGCGGGGTCACGGTCCTGAGCCCTAAATAACAGAATGTACTGTGCCGGGTCCTCGTTCCTCTCCTACCGTCTTGTTTATGAGTAACGGAAGCTGCCGGACACAGGAAAACCTCAACTACAATGCCAAAATACCAAAATATCCCACATAATAGGATACTCAGATCTGACGGTAAACAATACGAAAAACAAACGTTGTCATGGTAGCCAGTCTGGCCTGTCCCACCAAGAGGTTCTCTCTTATGAGAGGGTCACAGACCATTGGGGCTTCCATCAGCTTGTTTAAAGGATCATTCATACCAATTGGTCGCACTTGACTTTTAACTTCACGAGGAACATGAACGATAAACAGACTTTCGACATCTTCGAGAGGTGGAAGTTTCCGGAAGGGCCCATTTGCTCCCCATGATCTCTGATGGTGCCTTTTTTTTGGGGGGGGGGGAATTTTAAAGCAGCGGTGACATATTTAAAGATAAATGATTCGTTTGTAATTGGCAAAGATGTGTCTTTATTAGGAGGAAACACTGGACAAACGACTGATAAAAAAATCCATAAAAAAATCAAGAAAATTCTGGTCACATTTGGAGCAGAGTGGAGCAGGAAATTAGGGTAATTCATTGCTTTGCTAGCTTACTAGCTTACACAGGGTCAGTCTATATAAAAGCTTCCTTGCGTGGGAAAATTGATTACTGTAGTTATGGGCAGTGGGTGTCACGGACCTCTGTCTACTGATCAGAATATGCAATGAGATGTTTTCTCCTGTGTGGGACCAACAGGATTAAGTCTGCAAGTTTCATCAATTGAAAACCCATTAGTGACTTTTCATAAATCAATATCTTAATGCAGTTCGGATGTTGGTCAGCTCTTCCGTATCGTCTTTACTTTCAGTGTTTACAGAAAGGTCTCCGTCGATATGTTTTCTCTTGATCGTAACGTAGATCAGTTGTCCACAAAGATTTTCCTTTGGCGGAGTTCATATTAGCTGCCATCTGGTGCTTATTACGCATTAATGCGTTGGTGTGGCTTACTGGCTAATGCAGCACGAATGTTGGAGTTGGTTTCCAAACCGGAATGCATTTCATCAATAGCTTGTAAGCTAATGGTTATAAAGAAAAGGCCCTGAGTGTAAGAGCCTCAACCACGCGGTGTATCTTCTCACCTGCCTGACAAACTATTTTTCAACAGAAGGCTTCGATGGCTGATTAATAGATGGTAAACAGGGTAATTCTCAGGTTGCGCTCATAACACAGCTCGATCCCACGCCATCAGCGCCCGTTCGTTAGCCGCCAAATGATGTTTTCCCTCTTCAATGGCGAGATTAAGATAAGTCAAACTCCCACACGTGGGCAGAACTTTCTGCCTGGGCTTTGTAACACAAGTCCGGGGGCGTCTCCTTCAGGAACGCTGGAGACGGGCGCAGAATTAGCTCCCGGATTCTTCGACTGACAGATTGCCTTATGGCACTCCGCCCCCGCCTTCGTTCGAGGTACACGGATGAGCCTCGTTTGGCTTCCGCAGACAAACTGAAAACAAACTCTCACCCCTGACCTCTGTCCAAATATCGTTCCAGTGTTGTTTTAAGGTATTGTTTTCATACCCAAGCCAGAGAGACATCATTACTTCAATAATCGAGGCTCCTTCTCAGTTACAAACGAACTCTGGAATTAACTAGAAAGGCAGTAGTGTTCAAAGCTTAGGGATCGTATTTGGCATGAACCACGAGGACAAACATTTTGGTGGAACCGTGATGACTTTCTAAATTTCCCACTGTTTTTGCATCTGAATTAAATGAAACAGACTGCATTTACAGGTCTACAGAGACCCGAGCGATCCCCTCAAATCGGTCTTAGTCTTCAGAGTGCTGTGGGGACAAAGTCACGCACTCAGATCAGCTGCAGCACAGGAAGACAAAAGGCCGTTTGATAATGACGCTTTGATATGACCAACAGATGAATATTACATGAAACTGGACATGCTTGACAAAAGACAGCAGCTTTGTGTTACATATTAATTACCAGCAAATTATGACACATTCTGACAGAGTTGTAAGTGGGTGTGTGTTCTGTGATGTAACAGCAGATTTCTCATGTATGACTAGGCGATAAAATGATTTATGGCGACGTCAGATATTTTCCATATGTTTGTTTCTTTTTTATATTCCCTGACTCCCTGGACAGTTTACCACAGTGAATATTACATATGCAGCATATTTGACGCATATTTGCAGCATATTTGACGCATTCTACAGTATGTTTATGTATGTGGCCCTTTGCTCGATGAGTTTCCTGAAATTCAGCACAAGCGCGAATAACCGGAATGTTTTATCGGAACAAAACTGAACAGTTACTGGTTATAGGGGAAAGATTTATCCCAGAAGCAAGGCCAACTCATCTCAGTTAAACCAGAATGAAACTAAGACTGTCTGAAATTCTCCAGTATGGGACATTTACATTTAATTAATGTAAAGTAGGGTCAGACAGTTGCTGGAGCAATTGAAGATTAATGCCCATGATGAAATAATTGTGTTACTCCTGGGATTCAAACCAATGACCTTCTGATAGTCGATACAGCTGCCTAACCCATTGAGCCACACACTGCCCTCATGTGGCCAAACTGAAATGGGCACTGAACAGAACAGGAAAAGGGCAACCGACTGATTACCCTTGTCAGCCAGGGTGACAGGTTTTCAGCAAACGGTTTTAAAAAATCGTCTGCAGATGTATGTTTATTTTAATGCGGTTTGTTAATTGTACGTCAAGCCGTGAGATACCTGCCTAGGCACCATTGAGAAACCTGAAACACCAACTGGCAGTTTTTCCCCAGATGGACTTGCGAGATGTTTTTGCTTGCAGAGCGCCTTGTTCCTCTAAGACCGAGCCGAACCACGGTCCACAGTGGTTTTTAGGTTCTTGTTACTGTTTTATGAGGCTCATAGACGGGGAAAGAGAGTGGCAGTGACAGTCAGCATTGATAGTGTCCTCCTCTCCCGCTTTCAGAGACAAGCTACGCAGGAGAGCTGTTATCAAATGTATTTATAAAGATTTTTAGAGAGAACCCTGTGGGTTGCTGTAGATCTACACTGTAAGGAAAAAAGTACCAATTTGCACCTTTGAGGGTACAATTACTTCACTGGGGCTGTACCCTCACAGTAGCTGGGAAACCCTAGCTCTAGGTAAATAATAATAACTGATACTTTATTGATTCCCTGGGGAAATTCTCTTTACACCTTCCCCAATTTGTTCCCTGTAGGTAAGAGCAAGCTGGCCGTGAAGGGCATCCATCCATAGCAGCACCCAGGGAGCTGGGGGTTATGGGTCTTGCTCAAGGACCCACAGATGTGCCAAGGTCAGGCCTGAGCCAGTGACCTTCTGGTCATAAACACAGAAGCTTAGCCCAGTGAGCCACATGCTGCCCCCAGGGTCTGTACCCCCAAGGGTCCCCCAGTTGCACACTAGCTGTAGGTAAGTTCACCTCTTAAGGTACAGAAATGGACTCTGAGGAAATTTTTTTGCATCATTTGGGGTACATTAATGTTGCTTGTATGTTGGGGAACAAATCTGAGTGTCTGGCTCTATGGGCTGAGCCTCTGTGTTTCTGATCAGAAGGTTGCCGGTTTGAGCCCGGCCCCCTCACGTCTGCAGGTCCTTGAGAATGGCCCTTAACCCCCAGCTCACTGGGTGCTGCTATGGATGGCTGCCCTTCACGGCCAGCTTGCTCTCACCTACAGGGAGCAAGCAGGGGGAGGCATGAAGAGAATTTCCCCACGGGGGTTAATAAAGTATTAACTGTTATTGTTTTTCTGACAGCTTATATTTCAGCATCTTCTCTCCCCCCACGGCCAAGGTGGCTGTTATCGCCCTCAGGCTGGGTTCTGCATAATTCCGTTATTTGTTAACAGGTTGGTCCACGGAGATTCGGGGGTTTAGCTGTTCACGTGTCTTTAATAAGGCGATTAAAAGCCGCAGTTCAGCTGCCTTCCTGCTGCTGGGAGTAGAGCGGGATGTGGCGCCCCCTCCAGGTGCTCCGCCGCCACCGCCGACCCCGCCATCGCCATCACCATTGCCGACCCCACCATCACCATCGCCATCGCCGACCCCACCATCGCCATCGCCATCGCCATCGCCGACCCCGCCATCGCCGACCCCACCATCGCCATCGCCATCGCCGACCCCACCATCGCCATCACCATCGCCGACCCCGCCACCGCCGACCCCGCCATCGCCATCGCCGACCCCGCCATCGCCATCGCCGACCCCGCCATCGCCGACCCCGCCATCGCCATCGCCATCGCCGACCCCGCCATCGCCATCGCCGACCCCGCCATCGCCATCGCCGACCCCGCCATCGCCATCGCCGACCCCACCATCACCATCGCCATCGCCGACCCCACCATCGCCATCGCCGACCCCGCCATCGCCGACCCCACCATCGCCATCACCATCGCCGACCCCACCATCGCCATCGCCATCGCCATCGCCGACCCCGCCATCGCCGACCCCACCATCGCCATCGCCATCGCCGACCCCACCATCGCCATCACCATCGCCGACCCCGCCACCGCTGACCCCGCCATCGCCATCGCCGACCCCGCCATCGCCATCGCCGACCCCGCCATCGCCGACCCCGCCATCGCCATCGCCATCGCCGACCCCGCCATCGCCATCGCCGACCCCGCCATCGCCATCGCCGACCCCGCCATCGCCATCGCCGACCCCACCATCGCCATCACCATCGCCGACCCCGCCACCGCTGACCCCGCCATCGCCATCGCCGACCCCGCCATCGCCATCGCCGACCCCGCCATCGCCATCACCATCGCCGACCCCGCCATCGCCATCGCCGACCCCGCCATCGCCATCGCCGACCCCGCCATCGCCATCGCCGACCCCGCCATCGCCATCGCCATCGCCATCGCCGACCCCGCCATCACCATCACCATCGCCGACCCCGCCATCGCCATCGCCGACCCCGCCATCGCCGACCCCGCCATCGCCGACCCCGCCATCGCCGACCCCGCCATCGCCATCGCCATCGCCATCGCCGACCCCGCCATCGCCATCGCCGACCCCGCCATCGCCGACCCCGCTATCGCCATCGCCATCGCCGACCCCGCCATCGACCGCTAGCACAAGCGTTTCTGTTTCGGATTTCCATCATGGTCACCATGCTATGCCTGGCACTGGGGGGGGGTCCTTGCCGATGAAAGTGTCCACAGTTTACAAGCCGCTTTCAAAGGAACCTGAATGATGAACAACTCGGAAATTTACGTAATTACGTAAACCTGATCTTACGCGAAACGTTCACAGAGTTAACGCAAAATGGCAACATATGCCTGTACGTCAGTTTACAGTGAATGCAGTACACCGTTGGAAACAAAGTACCAGTTCGTACCTTTAAGGGTACAATTACTTATCATTGGGACTGTATCCTCACGGGTCTGCGAATTCTACACTAGCGATAGGTAAGTGTACCTTTTAAGGTACAGAAATGGACTGGATTTCTGCACCATTGAGGTACATTAATGTTGTTTGTACCTTGGGGAACAAAACTGTACCAGCACTGTACACTTTTTATGACAGTATATTAAAACATTATCTTATCATATTCTTGAGTTATATGTTTTTTGCTAAAAGGCCTTTTGAATGGTATGGGGGGTAATTCTGACTTACGTAAAATTTGGCCTATATAAGGCTTTGTGGACTGGATTACGCATATTAGTGGAGAACTGGCTGTATTTAATTTGAGTAGTTATTTCCTGTAGGGCTTGAGTTGACTTGTTGCAGGACAGCAGATCTACCACACAAAGCAAAGCTCTTGGTCTGTTAGTCACCAGGACTCCTATGGTCCACTGAGCCTTAAAAAAAATCGGGGTGATTTTTTTTTATATACACAGGATGGGATCGTATGCAGTCTTGCTTCCTTTCAAAGTAATTAGAAGCAAAATTGGCTGAAGTTCTGATAAATCATTGTTTTCTGCCACCCCAATAAAAATGGGGCACCACTGACAAAACACTGAGAATTTACTCAGAGGGGTGACATGCATGGAACAACCTATTTTGGCTGGTGGGGTGGGGGGGGGGGGGGGGGGGCAGCGGGTTAATCCAAGGGCCCTGCTAATGTGGAGTTATGGCCTGGCTGGTGTGGCTGTTAGTGAAAGCGCTCTCCCACTGCACCGAGCGCGTCTCGGTTTAACGCCGATTTTATCTGCATAAATATACACAAGGCGCGTCGAAAGGTGAGCGGACGTCGTCCCGGCAAGACAAACCCATCTGCTGAGGTGAAAACGGCCGGCTCGCCTGGGGTTCATCGTCGGAATTTATAACCCATGTTAGAGGAGCGGAAAATGCAATTCTGTGGCATTCGATACGGGTCCCTGCAACCCATTGTCACGGACTGTTGACGTTTGACGATTCATTACCCCGAGGACAGTGATTAATGTCACTGCCGTTAATTTCCCTGGAGCTTCTACCTCAGATGGCCCTGATTGTTAAAATAGCCTTTTAAAGATAGTAATGCGAAATAGCCCTGACGTTTCAGGAATGATGATGTTTGACTGTGAAAATTTCGGGGACGGATTGGCAAACGTTTAATCTCCCAGGGTTTGTCGAGCGCTGGTGTGGCTTGTTCTGCTTCACTAGTGGTCAGCAGGCCTCGTCAGACAAAGGGGGGGGGGGGGTCAGGGCTGCTATAAGCCCCTCTTGTTTCTGCGTGGTGAATCTGTCAGGCTGAGTTGTCTTTGCACCTTCAGGCTGGGGTGGGGGGGGGGTCCTCTTCCTCCAAGCATCTCTGACCACTTTAAAGTTTACAGGGTAATCCCACTTGCAGGGAGATCCCTGAGGTTTATTGGAGGGGGGGGGGCACTCTCTTCTTGACACTAAGCTTTGGGGGTCCGATTTGTAAACCCTGTGCTAATCCTGCGGATTTTGACCCTGAATTCCTGCGAAGCCCATCTCTCCAGGCACCCGTGTCTCCCCACCATGATGGTTACATTATAATCACGGCTCTTCATCCCACCTCCCCTCCCTGCCCGACCATTCCTCTCCATTAACACATTACAGATATCTTTCCATATATGCCAAAGGACATGTGGTGAAATCACTCTGCCAACACTAGGACTTAAACCAACAACCCTCTGGTCACATATATAGCGGCCTCACCCACTGACCCGCACCCCAGCCTCATGGTGCCTCAGCGCAGTCAGGCCAGTGCCTGGCTGGTATTTTACAACACAAGCTATTTATTTGATTTAATGTGCTGTGAGCTGATTCTGATTCTTAAATGAAAGATGGAGTCTGACCCTAGTCCTCTTTACCGTCATGTTTGTTTACAGGAAATGACATCGAGCCACAGTGACTTTGATTCATAAACCTCAGGGTAACCCCCTCCCCCCCTGAATTCTGCATGGGGAGTCTCGCATTTGGTAACACGGCAGTGATATATGGTTATATAAACATGGCTGCTCCACACGTCACTTGCGGAGGGGGACAGTCCAGTCCAGAGACACCGGCGCTGTTCCTGCCCCCGCCGCGGTGATTTACGCCGCAGATGCCGGGCAGCGTGTAGCAGGGGGGGCCACGCCGGCTGCGGGGGCCAGCGGTGAGCCTGGCAGAGCCTTCTGCAAATGGCTCCCTTACACGCATA
Source organism: Paramormyrops kingsleyae (assembly GCF_048594095.1). Taxonomy (NCBI): domain Eukaryota; kingdom Metazoa; phylum Chordata; class Actinopteri; order Osteoglossiformes; family Mormyridae; genus Paramormyrops; species Paramormyrops kingsleyae. The sequence goes on from NC_132816.1 coordinate 19,120,719, forward strand.
AATCCTCACGCACATGCTTGCATGTTCAAAGCCAATCAAAATAAGTGTGTATCTGACTTCTACCAGAGCGGGGGGGACGAGTTAATGGATTTCCTCAAACACGCCCCTTAGCATTGATTACTAACCTTTGTAGTCCTGTTTGTTATTTTTGCGGTGCACACGTGCGTCTGGCAGAGAGCACTATGATTTTAGCATTGTTTTATTTAATGGCGATTAAGAACAGCAAGCTCTACAGAAAATAAACATTAGACTGGCTGAGCACTGCAAACCTAAGCGCAGGTCCGCTGCTCTGTCCCTATCAAAACATTAAATATGTTAACAGGTTTTAAATAAGCGACGTTTAACCATCTAAATATTCGAAGCGGCCTCCGCGATCCGCCGGCCAGCTGCGTAAATACGACAGAGGTGGCCCAGAGGGAATATACGTTTCATATCTCGATCGTGTGCCAGGTTCTCTGTCAATAGAGCGGGGAGGGAAAGGAGGGTCTTGGATTTTGGAAGGAGATCTTTTGTTCAATGTTTTGTTTATCTGGAATCCCTCCTGAAGAACCTGGATTCCGTTTCGAGGTACGGGAATTGGGATGAGGTTCTTCTCCAAACGTTGTTAAACTGAAATGTACCCCCAAAGCTGCCTGATTGGTCGCGAGAGCCCCCTCGACAGGTCCCTCACTGGCCTGGGGCCACTCAGACCCCACCCTGAATTCACGTGGGTGGCTTCTGCAGTGTGGACAAATGGTCAGAGACGAGAAACAAAAACACTCACACTGCGCTTACGCAGTGCTGGGGCGCTGAGTGAGGGGCACTGGCGCGGCGCCCGCTGTACCCTGCGAGAGCCACTGAGCTCCAGCTGCACGGCTTTGCTAACGCACTGCATTTATTAGCAGTTACAGCTAAACAGTCCAATCGCATTTTTCCTTGAAAGCAAATGAAATATTCCTGCATGAAAGTATAACACCAAGGGGGGGGGGGGGGGATTTGACATGATGCAGACACATTATTATTCTTGTAAAGGTCAGGGGGGGTCACATCCGTAAGGAAACCTGCACACGCCCCCCCCCACAGAGAGCAGGGATCAGGGCACTGTCTCAGGCAGCTGCCCCACATGCAGAAAATAGACTGGCAGCGTGGCCTTTACATGGACTGGGATGGGGGGGGGGGGGGGGGGATTGGTCCTTAGACTGTCCCCAGACTGCCTCTGTCCAGAGTGGTGAGCCAGAGGGGGTCCACCAGCAGCAGGCACAAGTTATGCAATTGTATGCTGACCACCAGAAGGTGGCGCAGTGATTAGGGAATCAAACTTATGCCCAGGTATGAAAATCTGAATGCCTTTAATAAGTATGAAGTTGCTGAAATGGGTTAAATTGTGATACTTGCACACCATGTTGGATAAATAACTTGACGTTGGCAGCCCGCATAACAAGCCTTTCGGTGTTAATCCTCAGCGCGATCATAACGGCAGATGTCTGTGACGTGCCCCCCCCCACCCCCGATGCACATGGTACGGACCGAGCCGCTGTTTTTTCAGCCTCGTTATCCTGCCTCAGAAGTTGAATCGACAGGATGATGGACAGAAAGTCTGCTTCTCCATTTGACCCTCCTGCTTGTCTTCCACCTGGGATTTTTAACAAAGATGGATAGAGAGACGGGCAGCAGATGTTCGGGGCCGGGCGGCGGCTGGAGACGCCGTATCGTCTTCTGGAAACCGCACACGAGTGGCCAGCCGTCACTGGCTGCCAGATCATTGTGGCTAAAATACTGTCCATGTGAGTGAAGTAACAGGGAAAGAAACGGCGTCGAATGAATGAAATCTCTCATTTTATATTCACACCGGGAGCGCGCTGCCTTGCACGGATAAACCCAGCTTTTGTTCCGGAAGTCAGGGGTTAAAAGAATTCCGGCCCCCTTTGGGGAAGCCCCCCCGCACCTCCAGAGGAGTTCTCCCTCCTCTTTCTCTTTTCCCCTTTCAATGTCTAACAAGCAGGCCCCTCTTTTTGTGTCCCCCCCCCCTGCCCCCACCACCACCTCTCACCGGCCGCCTTTCAGCGACACTCCGCCCCCCCGGAAAAACTGGGCACTTTTCCATGCCACTCGGTCCGACTGCTGGCTTCCTGAAAGCGAGAGTACCTTTCTCCCTCTCCGTCTCGCTTCCCAGCCCCCACCGGGGACCGAGGCTCTGGAGCCAGAATGGGAGCCCGGCGTCGCATCTGAGGTGCGATAAAGCATGCAGCTCACGCGCAGCGACCGCCTGCACCGCCATCTGCGTAGGTGCATGCAGACGCGCGTCTGTAGGGGCGGCCCGCGGTCTGCTGCTGATCACCCACCCGGTTGGCCCCTTAATCTCGACCCAAGCAGACATGACTAGATTTTAAAATCACCCCCCCCCCCACACCTGCCCCTACCCCCTAGCTGCGAGAAGCTAATTCATGGACTGAAAAACTGAAACTGTTTTGTCTATAATAGAAGGGAAAAGGGCCCTTCTGGATATTCACGTCTCTGAATAGCTTGTATTAGCGTCTTCATGGTGAAAGAGCTCCAGTCTTCCAAAGAAGAAAATTCAAACGGCATTTATATTAATTTAAATGAATGTATTTTTAAAGGTAACACAGGTTAACAGGTGATTTTCATCAGAGGTAATTTTATGTGGGTTTTGTAATATTTTTCATGCCGATATCAAATCTGTGTTTAGTTTTTCTCTAGCATGTCAAGTTTTTGTGATGAAGCTATATGTAGTATAGTCTTTAAGAAGTCCTTCCCCCTAATGTAAGTGTCCAATGCGATGGACAGATGTGCCATCCAGGGTGTGCACTGCCTCGTGCCTGGTGCATTCGGGCCTGGATGCCATACCCACCGTGACCTTGTTGTACTGGGTAAGCAGTTATGGAGGATGTATGGGCTGGATTATAGGAATGCTCAACAGGAGCCCCTCTCCTTATTTACGGCCAGACAGCAGTGAGATCTGAGCAGCGTATGAGAAGGTTTGTGGGCATCTGGGTATTCAGGAGCGGTGGAGACTCAGATCAGGCCAGAGATACACGGATGTGCAGCGCAGTCAATGACAGCATGGGGGCGCTGTGTTAGTTCACTAGCAACAGAATGCAGAACGACAGTGACCGCATTGTATACATCTGTCCTCTTCTCTCGGGGTCTCGGTTGAAAAAACGAGCCCCATTTCTCATAGATTTTTTATTTTTTTTTTACTCAGGCAGGCTGCTGGAAATGCTCAAAATGAAACTCATAGAGACGCCAGTGGGAGGGGGGGTTAAAACAATGAGAAAATATCAAAACCCATCCATCCATCCATCCTCTGTACTTGTTCTAGGCAGATGTGGGGGTCCAGAGCCTTTCCCGGATGCTATGGGCGCAAGGCTGGGAATAACCAATAACAGGGGGGCAACGCATCACCCCCCCCCCCCCCACACACAGCAATTATATCTTTGTGGGGACTCTCCAGTCATTTCTTTGGGTAAAACTCTAATCCCAACATGATGACCTTTAACCTCTACCCAGCCCTAACCTTAACCATAAGTAAGCAAACAAAATACGAGACTTTTGGCATTTTTACCTTTTTTGATTGCATTCACAGTTCTTTGTGGGGACCTGAAAAATGTCCCCACAACGCCAAAATAGCAGGTTTTTACTATATTGTGGAGAACATTTGGTCCCCACAATGTAACATAATCCACACATGTATGTGTGTACACACACACACACACACGGAATCTCCTCCACATTTTAATAGCGGTGTGCTGCACATCTTCCTCCTGGACCTGGAGAAGATGTCTCCCTCACTGACTCCCGGCCGACTTGCCGGTGAAATGCTGTCATTCTCCTGCCCTCTCGGCTTCATCAAAGAATCGGCCCCCTCAGCGACACCGGCCGCGATCCCCTCTCTACCTGGATGTCAGCTCTCTCTCTCTTTTATGCCGTGGTACCCGGAGTCAGCCTGGAATCTCAATATCCTGACATCCTCCTGAAGGAAGCAGACTGAACATGTTTTACGGGGCTCTGGAGGTATAATGAATAAATTTAACAAGCAGCTGACATCTCTGCTCTGCTCTCCTTGGTCAGCAGCGTGTGTCTCCTGGACTTAATTGAAAGCAGATCATAGGTTCCCCAATAATCAGAGGCAGCTTTCAGCAGCTTGCTGCTACTCAGCTGGATCTCGAACCTCCCCCCCTTCAGCACCACCATCAGGCAGGCTGGACCAGGACAGCTGCGTGCCCACCTGCCGGGTGCGGGTTTGCGGGTTCTGCGGTAGGGAGCTCCGGTACGTGTGTTTGTGTTCAGATGTGTGCAGATCAGGTCTCAGTGAAGGACTGTGACTTATCAGGAAGACCAGTAGTCATGACGAAAACCTAAAACCTACCGGTTTTACCTACGTAAAATGAGACCCATGAATCACCAGACTCAGGTAAAATAAACAGGCAGACGGGATCCCAGCCGGATATCTCAGTACTGATGGATAAGAACCCACACCTACCTGGATTTTACCACCTTTAATGACAGCAGACTGAAAAAGCAAAGCAGCAATTTTCTGCAAATTTTATTTCACAAACTGCCAGTTTACTCCCTTTCTTGCTTAAAATATATTACCTTCTTTTTCAAATATTTTTTAAAAAGTTCAGAGATTAAAAAATATTCGATGTACGTAGTTGTGATAATATTTGCATACATCTGTCAGTGCAAAAGAACTGGTGCTTAATAAGGCAGACGTTTATGCCAGACTGTGTTTGCGTAAAAGGACGCTTTGGGGGTAATTTGTCTGCTCCTTTCGGTCCCCGGCGATCTGGGGATTTGAGGGCGAGTTGCTTTAAGTGCCACGTCGTCTCCAGGGCGAAAATATGAGCTGGAAAGCGTCCTGAAGTCAGCAGGGCGCCGGGGAAGAGCACGGTTCATAAATGACAAAGGGCTGCGGACAGAAGGAGAGGTCACGCTTGGGGTCAGCGGCGTAACCCCGGAGTTCCCGGGAGCGACCCGAAGCTGCGTTCACGTGCACGTCAACGGGAAGCCCGACTCCCTGCACATCCTCCGCGGTTGGGGGGGGGGCTTTGTCTCCCCTCCCCGCTAATGTAGGAGTGATTGGGGTGATCTGCTTTCCATATGTCACACAGGACGCTCTTCTGTGGACCGCCAGTGCCAACGCTCTGACTTAAGAGGCAGTAGGAGTTGGCATTAAGCATCAGCTGCTGTCTCTGAGCACGGAGAGGCTCTGAGCCACGCTGCAGTATTTATCAGTCATTTATCAAGTTTATCAGTGTGGTTGGACTCCAGCCGGGGGGGGGGGGGGGGTAAGCTTACATTTCGGTCGTCCTGTAGGTGGAAAAGCCGTGAAGTGTTAATTACACGTATTTAACCCCGACCCTGTGTCTGAATGAGGGACGTTGAAGAATGACGCTGTCAGACTTGTTTGAACGGGTCACTGCTGGACAGTTAATGGACAAAATATCCATGCTGGTTCCCACGTTCTCCGAAGCGTTTGTAGGCCACTGTGTCCCCGTGCAGGACAGATGGATGATCATGGTTAATTAGCACTTGGCCATGGGATGTATACAGGGGCGGGGCCACTGGGGCTCTGGCCCAAGCTGAATGCTGATTGGTCTCCAGAGTGACCCTTCACTGTCACTCACTGATTCATAACATTTAATTGGCTAATGATAATGTTAGCCTGTTGGTTTGAATTATGGCTCCTCCGGTGCCCCCCAACTTAAAAACAATCCTAGAATCACTCCTGAAAAGGACAGAGCTAATAAGTCTGGTACTTATGGACCAGTTTGGCAAGGCTCTGGTGTGCACATGACCGTCTGTGACTTTGACGCCCTTTCGACACCCTTGTCATACCAAATGCTTTGGTTAAGAGCCTCATGGGAAAATTTCTGAGTCATTGTTCTGTTTTATTGCTCTCAGGTTTTGGATGCACAGCGAGTCCCCCGGACTGGTAATCTGGCGGCCCGTCCATGAAATTGGTGCCTAATAAGGGTCATTTGGGGTCGCAGCCTGGCTCTCCTGAGACGCAGGAAATGCTTCACACCTGCCGTGTCGTCGCTTTAAGAGGCGGCCCGTCAGGCCGTAAGCCGTTGGTCTAATTTAGAATGATTTCCAGCTGGCCTTCAAGGAGCCTCACACATATCCGAGCGGAGAGCGGATTTTGCAGCGCTGTTTTACTGCCTTTTGGGTGCCGACACTTCAGTGGTGAGGGTTTTGGGGATTTACCTCTGCTGGTCTCTTACCAGCTTCTTCCAGACACGGTTCAGAGGTTGGGACCTCACCTCTGCCCTTGCCTTCCGAGGTGATGACGTCTGTTGTCACCACATGGCAATCCGACTCCTCCACTGTTTTGTTTTCTCACCTACAAACAATTGATACCAAACAAACAAGGGGTTTCAAGCAGAATGGCGCTTACGGAAGTTCAACCAGAAGGCTGTTGGTTCATGTTCCAGTGGATCCGCATCAGATGGGGAAGGGATTTAAGATGACACCTGACTGTCCTGATGGAACAGCGGCAGTGGCTTCTGGGTAAAATAACATGCAAAGCTGACAATGCAAGATGTCCATATATGGACGAGTCAGCTCACCTTCTCCAGGGTCTCACAACCATGAGATGAGGATCTTCTGAAGTAAAAAAAAAAAATTGATATTGGACTTGAGAAGGGAAACAAAAATTGGAAAAGGGGTGCTTCTCTCCTTTGAGGATTGACTTTTGCCAGAGGAACCATGTCATGGAAACATCTCAGGCTTTGGGCATTGCCAAGGTCAAACTATTTAAGACCAACATATCTGCACACACTTGGGATTGCTGGAAATTAGCATGATGTTTAGACATACCGGAATGGAAAATAGTTTTTAACGCTGTTTATAGCTGATTTGGTAGTGGGATGAGAATCAGGAGGGATGGTGGGGGGGGGGGGGGAATTTTCAATTCATGTAACATCTTCAGCAGGCAAAGTGCCATAAACCCTGAAAAGGTCCAAACACCAGAGACACTTCCCAGCTTCTGGGTTTCTGGTTGTGAGAACATTCCTGGAATAGCAGAGTTCATGCTCCCTACATCCAGTTTTCAGAAATGTTCTCTTTGGGTCATGGAGATACTATCCTGAGCATTGTCAACATGATGCTGAGATAAATTGCTACATAAGACATGAACGTGGTTTTTTTGGCTCTTGGAGAACGCCTGTGGAAAGAGACTTTCGAATTTACCTCGGCTTCGCAGAGAATTAGCTTATGTTCTCACCTTTACACAGGAAAACCTGATTACTAAAATACGCTAGGAGAACCTAAAATGAAACATTATATGATTTTTCTCTGGAAAAATAAGTGATAAAGATCTCTTTAGTATGTTAAGAAACAGCTAAATGACAGCCTCTTGCAAACATTCCCTCAAACGATTGCTGTTAGCGGTTAAAGAACGGAGTCTCTGGTTAAAATGTTCCTCTCATCCTCTTCAGAGGAGAGCCTGACCTGGGCCGGGAAATTCCTTGGATGTATAATCATTTACATGTATCTTCAAGTGATTCCTGAAAGAGGGCAGATGTTCCGCGGTGCTGAAAGGAGGCCAGCGTGACGACCCAGGCCCCGATCGAATTCAGTCCCTAAAAAGAAGAACCTCATTGAAATTCCAGAGTAAACAGACAGCTGTGTAAAATGGGGGAGGGGGGGTTAAAATCGGACCCCTGAACGATGACGTGGAGTTTGTCTAGAGAATGGTCGGCCTGTACGGAAAGGATACGCCAATGGAGGCTATCTGAGGCGTGAATTGGTGCCCTTGTTGAAATAGCGCCAGACTCCAGCCTGTAACAAAGCCTAACGAGCAGCTATTCTCCACCGCACTCCCACATGACAACAGGAGGACATCGGCAAGCCAGCATCGCCCCCCCCTCCCGGCCCGCCACCCCGCCATTGTCTCCGTGGGGCTTTTCACGCGTGCTGCGGGACCATGGACTCCCCCGGGCCATTTGAGCTGCCGGAGTCGGGCCGGGGGCTCCGTTTGGGACAGTTAGACTTTTACCGTGAACCGGCGACACTGTGTATGACATTCCCAGCATCACTGGCAGATGAAAATACGGTGAATCGGGCGAAAAGAAATGAGGAAGAATCCTGAATCCCGCCGGGGGACATCGAGGATACGAGGGGATCGTGGCCGTTGTGGTGGCGATGGGGGGTGAGGTTCCTGTGTAACGTTTTTGGCCACATTCACTGCGGGGCCTTTCGGAGTCGACCTGCTCGCGGACCCTGACCATGTGTTGCTCTGTCCAGCCTCGGGGGCCCTGAGAGGGATCCGGGTCTTGCTTGGTCGCTCAATGAGCCCCGTGGAGCCAGCGACTCCCCCAGCAGGCATGAAGCCCCCCGCGTGGCTCTTTGCGACGCGTGTGGTCACCCGGACGCCAAACCCAGGCTCAGCTGCTGTGTCCAATGGGATTTCTCGTGTTTAGTGTACATCAAATGAGACGTACCACTCCAAGCATGTGAAGGGGGGGGGGGTCTTACTTTATTCTTCTTCCTATTCGCACTGCACAGGGGACTCATTCCTGCACTTCTTCCTTGCAGCTGATGAAAGCCCAGGTTGCTTACACGTCCATGCTTTTCCTGAAAAGCAACAACCCCTCCCCAAAGATGGGGGGGGGGGTCCTTTGTCCTGCTTTCGCCATTGCCCTGCTGTCCATTCAGATGGATGCTATGTATCAGTGATCACTTAACAGGACACGGCCATTCGTTAGGTGGGTGATGTGTGTGTGTATTTCAGATTACAACCATTGGGGGTGGGGTGGGGAATGTGGGGAGTGATGATGAGGGGCCCCTGAATGCCATCTACGGGGGGGGGGGGGGGGGGCGAGGGGGTCTTATTCTACTTCAAGGCGTTTATTGTTCACAACAAGAAAATGAGCCTCCGGTTCTGGAGCTGAGAATCAGCCGATTTCTACAGTTTCTGAGTCCAGCAAAGCTCGTCTCTCTCAGTATTTAAGAAGAAAAACATACATTTTGAGAATCTGCACCACCAGTGGTCCGCTGCCCTTTGATGTGTCTGGTTGCATGATTGGGTGAAATATTTATTAATTGGCCCACATCTGGGAGGCATTTTTGAAAAATATTACATTGTGAACGGCGAGTAATCGCTGGCGAGGGGCGGCCAGTTTGCAGGGACTGGGCTGCCACGTTTTGGGGGTTCTGGAGGAAATCAGCCGTGGAAAACGCCGGGTGGTGTCATGAAAGCTGTTAGGCGCCTTTGGAGCTGAACTAGCTGCCTGTAAGCATTTAAGCACGAGGCTCTTCGGGTTAAAACTCCCGCAGACAGATTAAGCAAGACGGATAGAACTAGCGGCGACGAGAAACCCTTTTGTTTGGCAGAGACTGAATTCCTCACCTTCAAGGATCTGGCTTTGCCTCTTGGTGTCCCACAATATGGTCGCGGTTAAATCCCGGACACCATCTAAACAGCACAGGTCGAACCCTGGCCACTGGTTGCCATGGCGCCCTTGTCTGTATGATGAGCGGGTTAAGCTGTTAGGGTTCTGCTGGCCCGTAATATCGCAGAATGACGGCCTGTTTATGCCTTTTGTGAAGATGAAAGGGCCAAATGTTTGTTCGTTTTCACCATGGACTCAATCCGCGAGGTTCTGCGAGCGATGAAAGATTACAGGCCTGCGGCTGGAGCTCAGCACCGAGCCAAAATAAACTCCTTTAAGGAAATGGCCATTGATTAACCTTTAGAATTAGACAGGGAACAGCGTGAGCCATTTAGCAGCTGGTAAATCGGCATTACGCGTCTCCGACTTCGCTGCGTTCCACTCTAATCATGGCAGCTTTATCTCAGCGAATCAAAGCGCCGCTTAGCGGGGAAATCCGACTGCGAGTCAGCGCTCCGAGAGCGGCACGCTTTAATGCCCTTCGCGTTAAAGACATACAGCTTAACGTTTCCTGCTGGACGGGATAGAAGGCAGCTCACTTTTACGCCCTTAATCTGATGCTTTCTTTCGACGGCCTGTGGGGGGAGCCGTTCCCGCGCTTGCCGACAGTCACTGTGGCTCCTGTCTCCTTCCAGCGACTCCGCCTGCATTTCCGGCCGATCCCAAGCGCAGGATGAGCGCGGCTGATCCGCAGCAGCTTCCAAGGGGATAAGCGAACCGCTATTCTTACGACACGGTGAGTCAGACACTGTAATTTAGCTAATCTGCTGCCAATTGTGGTATATGTATACGATGTCGTAGTTTAGTATGTGTGCTAAATGTTCGTTTACTAAATGATATGTAATGTATGGTAAACTTTTTGGGGGGGGGGATTCAGATGGGATGTCTGTGACGTGGAGCTCCTGTCCCCACTTGTGACACCCCACCTCCCAGCCGCATGTAACACACCATCCTTGATCATCCTTTCATGATGGCCTCGCCGTCAGCAACCGCAACGTCATAGCGTGGAGGCTGCCGATCTGGGTCCTTCTTGCACCAGTGAGGGGGAGATACCGGCCAGCTGCGTACCGTAAGGCTCTACGCTACGAAACAATTCCGCACTTAACTAGAAGTCATTACGCCTTAATCTCGGGGCCTCATGGGAACGCTGGCGATTAAGCGGAAAGGAACGGCCGCGGGGTACGAACAGCACATGAAAGGCCGTTTTATTAGTCACGGTCTGATGTGTCTGCGCTGGGTCTCCACCATGTGACTCATCATGTGACTCACCATGCCAGTGTCACCGACCCGGCTCGCTTTTGGGGGGAGTCACTGAGAGCCAGACTCCGTCCCCCGTCATCCTCCTCCAAATGGGCCGCCGACCACCAACAACACGACCGAAGGCAGCTCCATCCCAGGAGAGATCTGGTTGCCATGACGTCTACTGCCAGAGTTGAAATATAAACCAGTGCTGAGTCCCAGCAGGGAAATTCACAGCCCATGTTGCATAGCATAGCATGTGCACTGAACCTGTATCTTTCAAGTGATCGGAAGGTGTGGCCAGTTCCCGATCAGCTACGGCCAAACTCCACCCTCTCCTGAAGCCATTGCTGGCTGATGCACCTTGTTCCTTTACTGGGACACCTGCACTACAAAAATTTCTGCTGTTTTCTGGTTAAACTTTGGGCTGTTCCCATCCTAAATAACCCAGCCCACCCCCCACCCTATTCACTGGACCGGTGCGCCCCCCCCCGGTCCCATTCCTGACCCTACACTTGAACTCCATTGAAAGTGTCCGCAATGCAGAACGTGTCCTGCGCCTTTAAATGGAGGAGACCATGGCGACCCCTGATGCCCCAAACTATGCTCTCGATAAACAGACCGCGAGGCCCCAAACACACTCCACGAGGCGTTTGCTCTGTTTTCTTTTTCCAGTGGGTGTCCTTTCACTCTGCCCCCCCCTTTCCGTCTTTCTCTCCGTATTCGGGTTCCCCTCTTTTGGCTCTGGAGAACGCAGGGGTTTGTCGAAGGGGTGCGGGGCTGTCCCGGGGGAATTCCCATTATGAGGCGGGTAATTCACTCAACGGCAATGCAGCAATTGACACAATCGGGAGCTCAGCACTGCACGGGTCGAGGGCTGGAGCTTTGCACTGCTGCAAACCCTTTAATTAGCTCCTCCAATTCAACGAGCACTTCAGCATCCCGGACACAACTGACTGAAACTGTAACTAGTGCAAGTTCTCAATTGTGGTTTATTACTAAAAACACTGCATATTTTTAAAAATAAGGTGCCTGGTTCTGAAGGCTTGGCAGTTCACATACTCAAACAATGACATTGCATTACCTGTGATACTGTTTATTGGGAACCAGTGCAAACTAATGGTGGATGGGAAGATTAGAGTTTGGCTGCAGGCTCCAAACTTACATTGATCTCTCCTGTAACCTTGACGTAAATCTGGGCATCATGGTTAAATATCTCTCTGCATGAATGGGGAACATGTGGACTGTCAATGGAGTAAATGCAATAAGGTGAGAACCTGCCAGAATGTTCTGCAATGGGAGCCCAGGTCAGATCCAGGAGCACAGGAGGCTGGATGTCCTAAGGGATAAACCCACTACACTGTCCAGAAGAACAAGGGGTCAGCAGGTGACGTGGATGCTGAACAGAAGGGTCTGAGACCAGAAAGTCGTTTGATCGAAGCCCATAAAATGGCATGTAACCAACATCACCTGAACTTCATCGACAGAACGATATGCAACAACAGCGTTATGACAAATCAGGTCCTTCTTCACACAGAGGGGCTGTCAGCTGTGGGACACACTGGTCTGGTTACCCCCCTCCAGAAACCAGGACCAGATCTTCGCCCCTCCCCCCTTTCCTGGTGGGGGGAGGGTTTCAAGTACCATCCTATTCTACTGGTGTGGAGGAAAGCCGATTGAAGAACAGACACAAGTGTGATCTGATAAGAAAGCCGACTTCCCTTTGCTGGGCTGTGTGTTTGGAGAAGCCCGGACCTGCCCACCACCCTGCCTGCTAACGTCTCGCGGGGTTGATCCAGAGTGACAACATCCAAGGCTTTTTATCTGATACCACCCTGTTACATCTAATCCAGCTTTTAAAGGCACTTCTGCTTCATATCTATAGCATGCTATTATTTTTTAAGTGTGCGTTTTACCAGCTGTTGGTTTGCTGCAGTCTGACCTGGGTATTTCAGTTACACTGTCCTGACATTTACAAGTTTATATATTTTTTTTTATTTCTGACTTCTTGCGCGAATGTTTATTTGTGTAGCAACCTTACACCCGACTAAGGAATCCCATTTAGACTCAGTATAAAATAAACCAGACTTCGCAAACATTTTGCCATCGGAGAGCCCGGTAATTTTTTCTGTAACCGCTGGCGATGGACAAATTATAGTAAAATGCAGAATAAGCGTTTTGTGTGATAAACGTAGGGATTGATTGTTGATGTTACACAGTGATGTTGAATGACTTTAAAAATTCTTTATAAAAAATAAATGTGTATATACAGTATTTGTCATGAATACACAGATCGTGTTATTTGTAATATGACTTCGACTAACCGCCTTTCTGGTATCTTCGCAAAACCAGCGATTTTTTCCTCGGTTTCAAATGCGTCTCAGTCCGAGTCGACGACAAGGTGTTTGCTTTATCGCAAGGCAACGAGAGATCTTATTTCCTTCATGTGTGAGAAAACAGAACATATACGTTTTAATCAGACAGCAAAAATAATGGGGAGCCTTTGCCGGTGACAGCACACTGAGGAAATTGGTACAAGCCTGAAGTCATGTATTTCGTGGTGAAACCAGTGCAGTTTCAGCGAGATGCTTATTTGGTGAAACTCAATCAGGCGCCGTGCGACTTGGGCCATAAAAGAGCCTCTTTGCCCCGCATGATCAAACGCTACATGCCGAAGCGGCCCCCGTGCAGCCTGCACCAGCCCGGGAGGGGTGTGAATTTCCCCAGCTCCACTTTGTCGACGGCAACCGAAAATCGGGGGTCTGTCACCACCGTGTTATCATCCCGGATCCCCATGAGCGTTCTGGGGTGGGGGCGGTGACAGTGTCAGCGGTATGTACGTATCTGACCAAAAAAGAATGACAGTAAACCAAAGAAAATTATAAAACAATGAGCATTTTTTGTAGCTGTCGTTGACTTTTAATCGTACTAACTATACAGTGTCAGAAAAAAAGAGTACAGTACCAGTTTGTACCTAATTTGCTTCCCAGTGACAAGCACAGGTACAAATTGTACCCTTTTTTCTGACTGTACATTACCTAGAAAATCATCTTTAGGCTATATTATGATTGTTTCATGAAATTAAATGTGTGTGAAAGAACCTTCCAAATATGTTGCGTTTTTTAAACTTTTTTCTTTTGTGCACATAACGGTTTACCTTCAGCTGAATTGGCCTATCGGTATAATCACTATAATGATTCATGTTTCCTCCATCATGCACGACAAACTACTCATTTCCAGACGACAAGACGAAAAAATGTGCAAGTGACCTTGAGGGCGATTGCCAGTGATCTCCACTTTTGGTAAACACCCGCATACAGACGCCCGTATCGAGGGTGAATAATGCGTTTGGTAGGACGGAGGTGAGGGTCCACCCAGCAGCACTCAGGGAGAGCGAAAACAAAAACACATCTGCGTCCTGTACACGCAGACATCATCCCTTACAATAAAAAATCCTTGGAGGACCTAATGGAAAGCTATTACGATTAAGATAATTATTCTGGAAACCAGCAAGCACAGAAAAAAATGGTCTTTATCTAAGAGTCAATTTTCCAACACCTGTTAACATTTGAGACTTACTTTTGCGGTTCTTTTTCATTTCTCTCTCTCTCTCTCTCTCTCTCTCTCTCTCTCTCTCTCTCGTTTTAGCCTATTTACCCTATGTGACTAAATGCTGATAAATCGCAGTGGATTACACGGTAAAGAGTCTGTCATGAAAAGAATTCCGGCATCATTGACCTATATGTTTAACAATTTAAGGTCATGTAGGCTTGACTATACCTTATATACATATAAGACACACTGTTGGCTTGGTGAACAATAACGAATCAGCCGGGTGTAATAAAGCCATATTGAACTACTCTTGGGGTCCCACCTTTCTTTGAATAGCCCGGGTGTCGTACATGCGAGCAAAAGAAAAGTGAAAGCCATAGTGCAGCCCGGTTTTTCAGGCGGACTTTTTAATGGAGGAAGTCAGTCCTGCCAGCGGTGATAAATCGCGCCGAGGCCACGCCCCCGCAGGGCCCCCCCTCCGTGGAGATCCTCTAATGCTCCGCGTCGCGCTCGCCGGTCACACTTGTCCTGGAGTCTAAGCTTGAGGGAAAATCTCGTTTGTCGCAAACTATGGATGTCAAAGTGCTGTCGCTGGCGATGCTGCTGGCAGTGGCCTTGTACACAGCGCATGGTGAGTTTGCGGCGTTTCTGCTGCCTTTCGGCATCTTCTCGTCCGGCCCGTTTTGCGCTCTTCTGCGCCCTGATCAATACGTGGCTTTTCTGCGCGTTACATTGCATTTCCTTCACTGCAAATTTAACTATGCATATTATGCATCATTTATATTTTATATCATTTTAAGTGTTCGCTTAGTGGAAAATGTTTGAACATGCGATGCTTGCTTAGAGTGTGATTTTATTAATTTGCTGGAATTAAGTGGTTTTGCAGTTTTACAGTAAGAATTTTTCTTTAAGATCGGTAAACTTAGGGACGACAGGTTCACAGTGTATTGTATAATTAGCGCCGTTTTCATATTTTTAAATTTGAAGTTCCGTTATTTGAAAATAATTTTACACCATTTTAAATATAGAAGTTGTACGGGAAAGACATTGACATGTCTACAATTTCAATTACTACAGTTACTTGGC
Organism: Paramormyrops kingsleyae; assembly: GCF_048594095.1. NCBI lineage: Eukaryota > Metazoa > Chordata > Actinopteri > Osteoglossiformes > Mormyridae > Paramormyrops > Paramormyrops kingsleyae. The sequence continues at coordinate 19,135,994 of NC_132816.1, forward strand.
ACAGAATTTAATGCAGTTACTTAAGCACATCGTTGTACTGTGCTTTTATGTATCTTCAAATTATGGTCAGTTAAATTCAATACGCGACGCATACGATACACATGGATTTATTCTGGAAATGCTGAACTGGAAAATCAAGCAAATGAGCAACGCGACCTTGCATTTGATGTTTGCCTGGGCATGTTGTGTATTTGCTTCTCCTTTTTCCTTCTTTTAATGACCCACTAATTGGCGGATTAAGCAAACCCGTTGTAATAGCAGTAGATGTCCTGTTGGAATCATCCTTTGTTGCGCCGTAATGGTCATTTTATTAACATCATAATGGCGTTCAATTGTTGCCGAAAATGTTCGTTGGTGTTTAAGAGGCATTTAAAAGAGGAACGTACGTTTCTAAGTGGAAGCATTTCGAGAATTTATATGCCCGACAATTAAGTAGTTAATTGACACTAGATTCAAATGTACTGAGACGCAGTGTTCAGTGCCGCAAACGGTTCGACTTTAAAACCAATATTTAAACCATCTTAGGTTTGGTGTTTATATACCACTCACCCAACACATTTTTATTATACTCGCTGCAGAAACGATTAAACAATCCACTTCACTAATATCTGGGAGCAAATAATCATTAAGACGTTCGTTTTAAGAAAAAGGATAGTAATTTAGGGGAATATACATGCATCTTACCGCAGTTCAGGGAATTGTTATAAAGCCAAGGTTTGTGTTTTCTGCAGTTTGAGTTTTAAGGACAATGCTCAACTCCAAGAAAAGGTTACTTTTTTAACTTTTACGGAACGGCATGGGTAACGAAAACAAGCAGTCACATCATTAAATATAGAACAGGCATATTTTAATCGCAATTTATTGCTGTTTACCATGGACACAGCGAACTTAAAAAATACGGGTCAGTGCACAGAAACGCCATAGCGCTGACGACATACAACAAAATGCAGGCAATCAACACCCAATCAAAAATATATATAACAGCATGTACAGTTCATTTAATTAGTTTCATGTAGTTGTATTTTTACGCAATGAAGCATCTAAGCAGCACAATTTGTAAAGGAGCTAAAATCTCGGAATTTCATTTGTTTCTCATCAGCGTGTTTTTCTTACGGGTGGCCGTTGTGTGCACAAGCTTTTCTGAAGCTTTTTGCTCTCTCACTTTTACAAGATTCCCCCCCCCCTCTGACTATGTTGAAGGAAGAAGGTATTTAACAGGGTAAAAGATGCGGCAGGGATGTGAGCGTGATGAGGATGCTGAGACAGCAGAGATTTAAAGTCCTGGGAAAGGCAGTTTTACCTTAGAGTCACGCTCATCAGTATGTATTGGAATTAGTAGGTTCATCAGTATGTATTAGAAAAGTTAGAAAGGTGACTGCTGATTAAAGGAGGATTTTCCCTGTTAGGGCTGACACAATGGGGGGTCACGGGGGTGTAAAATGTCACACTGACCCTTTTGTTTTGACTTCCTCCCCCCAGCAAAGCCGTTCGGAATGGTGGAGAGGTGCTGGTGCCGCTCGACTGTCAGCACCGTCCCGCAACGGGCCATCCGCGAGCTCAAGTTCCTGCATACGCCCAACTGCCCCTTCCAAGTCATGTAAGTACAGCCTCGGGCCCCGGGCCCCGGCCCCCGGCCCCCGGGCCCTCTGCTGGCCGGTGCATCCCACGTTCCCCTCCCGACGACGCCGGCCCGGCCCGTCCCGGCATCGACCTTCAAAGCTTCATGGGAAGCTGGAAGGCGCCTCCTGCACTGCACAATACTCAGACTGGGAGGGGGGGAGCTGAGTGGCTGGGGGGGGGGGGGGGGGGGGGGCGGCGGTGGATGTTTTTGTTTCTAACAGGAAACAATAATAAAAGGGTCAAAATGATTGGCCTTTTTATAATCTCGTGCCTTGGGCTTGAACCTTGTATCCTGAAGCCTTATCAGAATGTTTGGGGGGGAGAAACTCCCCCCCCCCCCCCCCAATCTCCCCATTTTCATATCGTCGCGCCCACACAGCATCTGTCTGCAGACCGTAGTGTCAATGAACAGTAGATTCAGAGCAAAGGACAGGCCTACATGCAGTTAACTGAGGAGTGACATTTCAGGCTGCAAAGGCAGCAGAGCAGATGGACCCCCCCCCCCACTGCACCCCCCCATCCCTCCCCGGCATGATATCTTAAACGGCGGAGATGAAAGCAGTAGTACAATCTGCTTGTTTGCTCTCGGGTTTTACTCACTGTGAGTAATTACTACCTGCTGACTTCTCTCCAGAATCTGAAAATTCCCTCCCAGCCCCCCACAACCCCCCTGTCTACTGCCCCCCCCCTGCCCCCGAAAATCACTGACATGTATTGACTGATAGAAGTGATGACAAACAGTTTATCTGTTAGGATAAAAATAAGAATCACACATCTGAAATGAAAACATTTCTTGTGCATTTAACAGACCATATGAGTTGTTACAAACTCCCCGTCTTTCTAGTGGTTTTGCCCAAATTTATTTTACATTTTAGGATGCGGGGGGTTAACTCTGGTGGCGGGTCCTGCCACTTGCAGCTGCTGACTGAAGCGTGACCTTTTGGTGCACGGGTGTGAAATCCCGTGTTCAAACTCCCGGGGTCACAAATATTTCGGAGGGCGTCTGATTGCCCGACGTCCCCCGGGGCAAATGTTCAGGGCAGCCGTCGCTCGACGGGCAACTGTTTGGAAAATGTCTTGGTCCTTTGAACCTCGTCTCATAAATAATTGGATGTTCGAATGCTAAGATTCCTCGAGGCTTTGCTTTTCCTGGTCACCAGTGGCCAAATGTGAGATTAAGATGTTTGTTTTTTGGCAACGTTCCTGCACACATCTGTTTGTAAGTAAACTAAGAAGTCCACCTCCCACGCTACTGACTGTAAAAATGCTGCATTTTTCAATTTCCATTTAGGTTTTTTTCTGCTACTTTTATAAGGCCAGTTTTTTTGAGGCTGCACACATGGTTCTTGCATATGTCACGCAGAGGTGTATGCAGTTCTGCTCTGTGACACCTTCATAAAGGAAATAAATGTATGGTAATCAAATTCTGTTTAGTCTTTCACAACCCACAGATGGAAACTCGGGGCGGAATTCATTTTCGTACCAGTTTAGTAATTCAGAGAAATTAAATTGTCAGTCTTAATTTCAGTGTAAGAGATCCAGTGGGATATAATAACGCCAAGCAAGACAAAAACATTACTTTTGATAAAAACAGGATTTCTTTCATGTTCAGTAATTTGGTGCATGGTGCTGATTATCTGTATGTCACTGAGCAGAATAAGCAGGTAAAAGACGGATGGATGTTTGTTTTTATTCAGAGTCTATTCTAGAAAAATGACATTCTTAATAAATTCATTAATTTTTAGACCTCAAAGCCACAACCCAAGAGATTGAAAGACACTAATAGATATTACTTAGCAAATAAACGTTAGACGAAAATAAGAGGGTTATACAAACCACTAAAATGCAGAAACGTTACTGCAGCTTGCGGAATCAGGGCTTTATGACAGTCTGTCCAATATCTAGTGGTGTGTGGTTTCCGTTTAATTTATTATGAACACAAAAATGTTCCAGAATCTGGACAGGGGATTATGGGATAATTGGCATAAAGAAAAACATTTCTTTTCCCCTCCTTTTCTCTCTCTTAAACGTGGCTCCATACTTCGGTCCCAGGATTCACGGGGCGGCGGTGAATATGTGTGGGTCAAACTAGTCAAAGACCAGGCAGGTTTATCAGTGAAGATAAGAATCTCCCAGGTCTTTGTGTCTCTTAGGGTCTCAGTGCACAGGAACAAGGGCTGTACAGCACAGATAAATGTGCAGGTTGGGGGGTTTGGCGGAGGGGTCCACCGCTGTTTGAATGCTGAAAATAATCCGTGTCTTCCTCTCTCTCCCTGCCGGTTCCCCTGTGCAGCGCCAAGCTGAAGAACAACAAAGAGGTCTGCATTAACCCTGAGACTAAATGGCTACAGCAGTACTTGAAGAATGCCCTGAACAAGTAAGGCGAAACCGTTCGATACAAGTAAGAGGAGCAGCGGGTAACTGTGAGAAACGCAGAATGAAATACGCCCGTTTTCATGCGGCTCCTCTCCGTGGCGGCACACGGGTCCAACGCTTTGCCCCTTCGGGATTTGTCTCCAGACCTTTAACGTTAAATTTTGATGGAAAACAGCCGCACGAAAACGGGGTAATAAATGACCCCGGTATTTCCTTTTCTGCGTTTCTCACCTGCGTGACAAAAGATGCTTTAATATTTAGCTTTAGTATCCGTAGTACCTCATGCTCTAGCCCACATTTTTGCTCTCTCCCGACTCCCAACACACCTGTACCAGGTATTCGATGTTCTTGATTGGCTAGGAGCTTGGAGGGAGCAAAAACGTGGACTGTCTGGGGTTCCCCGAGGACAGGGTTGGGAAATGTTGTAACTTTGCTGCAGTCTTAGCGTCTGAAACCCCATGATCCTTTGTTGTTATCTCACTAGCTGTGTGCTGTGCCTGCTGTCTGTATCACCCCACACACACGGACACAGGCTTTTGACTTACAAGGGCTCCAATAATGAGCGTTTCTACGCACCCCCTCCCTTGAGAATAGACCGGCCTTGAGCTTGTTAACCGTGCAAACGACCCAAAAGCACGTCAGGTCCCACCGATAATGGCTGTGCATGCGGGTGTTTACGAAGTGTAACGGTTTTGTACAAAGACAGATGAATGTCTATGAATGTCTCCACCCCCCATCATGGTCCCATTGTGTGGGAACTTATGCTAACAGCTCCCCTCCCCACATGTTGGCACGTCTTTGGGGGGGGGGGGGGGGGTGACATTGCTCTTTAGAAATCAGAGCAATCGAAGCCGGCACTCCGACTGGAGAGTCGTTTGCGGCGTGTTTAAGCTGATGGTCTGCCTGGTGACCGGGACCTTGGTGATTTGGGGCATGCCTGGCTGCCTGGCCATGCGGTCCCTCGACAGCCACGATTCAGCTGTAACTCTTAAAACTCTTCCAGCTGTGACTCGTAGGACCGATGGAAGCTGGACGGTGAGGCCGTCACCTCGGGGCACCGGCCCCTTTGTGGATTCAGGCCCTTTTATGTCGGCGGCCAAAGATCACACGGCGTCCGTAACGTCACAGGATGCTCCCGGCGTTTCTTAATTAACGACGCGGTTAATTAAACGGAGATAAGTGGAGGGTCTATGTATGTTGATGTGGTCTTTCCTTCAGGATGTTGCAGGGCTCCCCCCGTTGAGCTGTGAAACCACAGTCACTGCAGGATGACTTTACAGCGTCCCAGAGAACATAAATCCCCCCCCCCCCCCAACTCCCCCCAGTGGCTCTGTGTAACTTCCTCAAATGAACGAGGTGCTTAACAAGCGTTAATTGCATCGGGAAGCACGTCAGGAACCCAGATGCTGATGCAGGTCCAAAGGACCTCAGCAATGTTCCTCTCACACGCAGATGAGAAGGGCTTACAGAGCCCGATGCAGCTCGTGGTTCTGGCGGGAGGGATGGGCTGAGATACGTGTTGAAGACGGGCAGAATCTAGCTGAAAGTGTATTTTACTGCTAGATTAGGTGGATCAAACAGATTGCTGGTGGCTCCATGTCCCCCAACCCTCAGGTGGCCAGCAGTTCAACAGGAACTGTCATGGATGTCGCGGTAAGGTGCTGCCCAGCTGTGCTTCTCCTTTACCGCTCAACCTCTTCTCTCCCCCCCCCCCAACAGGGTGAAGAAGACCAGACGACGATCCACTTAGGGACACTGCGGGACCGCTCTGTGCCCCCCCCACCCCCCCGCAGCCTGCCACACAAATACACAACACTCGTTACCTCCCGGGACTGCTTGCCAAGCCAGCACTTACCCACCAGTCACGTTTATGCAGCATCGAGTCAGATTGTGGCTCATCACCGCCCCCTGCAGACACTTTTCCTTTAGTGCAAAGTGCAATTATATATGTGTGTCCGAGTGTCAGTGTCGTCCGTCTGATGTACATAAGAAATATATATTTTTTACTGAAAAGCAGGAATGGGCTATTCAGAGTAGTTTTTTGTTCACAGTCAGGCCGTATATATATAGCCAATAGCCTTGCACCAGCGTCTTTGTTGCATGGTCTGGGGATTTAAGTGCTTTTAAGTGCTTAACAATTGCATAGATGAACCTGTGGAACAAGGGAGCCCTATTTTACACTCGAATGACGTTGTGCAGTCAGACATTCCTGTTGTCGCTGATGCACTTCAATGTAATATTAAAAGCCACAAAAGAATCAACACACACTAAGATTCTTATACAAGCCATGACTTTAAATAAAGTTTTTTCTAGTACATCTTCAGTCTGCTCAAGAATCGTGGGAAGGTCTGCATTCCCTCCCTCCCCAGTGTGAGGGACGTAAGACACGCTGCACTGCGTTACCACAAGCAGGTAGCAGGAAAGACGGCGGGCGGTTGATCAGGACTGTATCGCTCTTAGGGTCCCTGCATGGGGTGTTTGCGGCAGTAATCGCTCACACCCGGGTTTTGCTGTGCACTTTAACAATCGCGATGCAAAATCCTGTTTGTTTTTTTCCTTCGAGGGGATGCATGACCGTCTGGGATTCCCTTTTCCATGGTTTTTTTTTCAGAGCAGCAAAACTGTTTTTATAGTGAGGTTCAGTGGGGAGATTTATCCTGAATGACTTCAGTACAATTACACCAATTTGGCGATTCGGTGACGTGACAGGGCCTCCGTCGTTTCCCATGTTTTTATCTGCTTTCACTTCCAAGCAGTTAGCATGAAATACGTAACCTTTATTAATAAATATTATTTTAGTGTAATTCCATTTCAGACAGTACAATATGAAGGGTTATGCCAAGAATGTACTGTTCTTAACAGTATTACAAAACTTTTCGCAGACGTTGGTTGTTTACACTGATCTGTGTTAATGTTACTTAAATCTTAATTGAGAATGAGCATTTAATTGAATGTTTTATTAGAAAAAACTTTTTTATTAGAGAAAAGCTTTCTGTTCCTGGATGTTGACATCAGCCATCAAAATTACGTCATACTTGATTCAGAAGAATAATTAAGAAATTAAGAAAAATAACATCAAGCAATGAGTAAGACAGAGTAGATCTTTGTACAGCGATGTAATGAATGAGGAGACATTTGGAAAACAGCCAGACTATTTGTAATGTTTGTGTGACAAATAGGACTCAGCCTCATTCCGTTTGGGATTTCCACGTTAAGACAGCTGCCTTACAAGGATTTAAACTTGTAGGCTCATTGTCCCATATGAAGGTGTACATTGTGCATTACTAAAAGCAAGACTGGATTGTGAGTGCATTTATGGACAGGCAGACAAGAATAAGTTAAAGGAAATGGGTACTGAACAATGGGTAGTAATTTAATGCACCGTGATAGACATGTAGAAAGTTTCCCAATATGTCTGTCCGGTAAGCCTGTCTGTGGATGGTAATTGTCATGAGAAATTGAATCGTTTTTGGCTTTTATGGGATTTATTACCTTTGCCAATGATGTTTAAGAGCCAAAAGAGACTCTGGCCTCGTTATAGACTGATTGGTTGTACTGTAGTAAGTCATTTTCTTCTCCCTATTTTCCCACACAATGTGAAGAAAACCTCTTATTCTGTAAGGCAGCTTCCTATACAAGTATATTGCATCTATGATGTTGTATTTAGCTTATAAATTGTACTTCACTTTGTATACAACTTGCATTAATACATCGTTTGAATTCACGTAATTTTTCAATAAACTTTGAAAGTCTCTTCTCGTCTTTTTTTTTTTAAATAAAATTCAAAGAAGTTTTCCTCCACTGATGCATGTGTAGAATAGCGTGCAGGAATGTCTCAGTAAGACAAAAGGATTCACACAAAAAAACTCGACAGATCCTTTAAAATATTGAAATAAAAGGCCTTGCAGTAAAATATAATTTTTATACCCATGATTTTACTAGCAATCGGGGTTTTTTGCCAAAGATAGTTTACTAAAGATAACTTGACTGGTAGCCAAACCCTAACAAACTCAAGCGTAAGCGTAAGCGTAAAAATATCCAGCTATTTAAATGTTAACAAAATTTAAGGCAATTAAGTAAACAAACAAAAACAAATATATAGGATAGGTATGTATACATAGATCTGTGTTAGTAGGTCAGTATTCTTTGTTTCTCATCAAAGTACTGGCACCACTCTAGCCACTGGTACCGAAGAAAAGGGGGGAGTACCGACACCTGGTACCGAACAAAAGGGGGGGGTACCGACACCTGGTACCGAAAAAAAGGGGGGAGTACCGACACCTGGTACTGAATAAAAGGGGGGAGTACCGACACCTGGTACTGAATAAAAGGGGGGGGGGGGGTACCGGCACCTAGTACCGAATAAAAGAGGGGAGCACCGGCACCTGGTACCGAACAAAAGGGGGGGGTACTGACACCTGGTACCGAAAAAAAGGGGGGAGTACCGACACCTGGTACTGAATAAAAGGGGGGGGGGGTACCGGCACCTAGTACCGAATAAAAGAGGGGAGCACCGGCACCTGGTACCGAATAACGAAGGGAGTACAGGCACCAGGTTCCGAATAACGAGGGGAGAACCGGCACCTGGTACCGAATAACGAGGGGAGAACCGGCACCTGGTTCCGAATAACGAGGGGAGAACCGGCACCTGGTTCCGAATAACGAGGGGAGAACCGGCACCTGGTTCCGAATAACAGGGGGAGTACGGACACCTGTCTTTCCCCATTTCAAGCACTGATATAGACAGAGAAAACTATTCAGGTTCCCTGAACTCTTCACAGTGCTTCTGTTGTACTTTCTAGCCTCATAAATCTTAACCGTCTCTCTGGAAAAAAGGGAAAGTCTAGGATGGATTATTGGGTTTCCGTCACTTGTGCGCAGTGGTGGAGGAGTAGCCGTGGTTTAAGGTGCTGTCCTGTCCTCCTGAGGCACATGGAGGATGTACAACAGTCATATAAATGAGAACGATGGAACAGTGCTGCTATAATTCACCACGACTTAAACTTTCTCTTTTCCCACTGAAAACCTTAAACCCAGTGGAACAAGTATGGAGGCAAAATAGGATGTTAATAGTTAAGACCTTCGGAAGTGGACTTGACAAGTAGGCAGTTTAGTTGATCCATTGCAAAAGTGTCACCATTAATAATCTGTAATTTTCATTATTAATGACAATATATTCAAAGATACTACAGCTACAGGAAAAACGTTGTGCTGCGCTGAGACCCAGGAACCGTGGGTTTCCTCTTCCTTTAATCAGTGACCCCTCCCCTCAGGTGCTGCTGAATAGATGCGATGCACCTCAAACACACAATTTATAAAATGATGCTTAGATGACACCCCTCCGTGGGATTTACACCATCTTGGTATTTTTGAAGTGCCTGAGTAAACAATCAAGGCATTTTCTTGGCAGTTCCAGCATGGATCACCTGAATGAAGTAACGCTACAAGAACGGACAGCATTTCCCTGGTGTGATTTACCCTGACGGTATAATCCGCTCTGATACGTTTGTGTCTGAGCAGTTTAACGCAAAGCGGTAATGGGAAACACGTTTCCCAGAAAGCGTAGCTTTTCACGTTGGGAACCATTACCGTCAAAGTCGCCAGAGCATGCCCATCCGGATCGCACCAGCCGGCAGCTTCACCTCCGCGCTTCTTTCAGTAGTCATTCGCTTCGTGTCCCGTTGTCTCACATTTCGTTTCAGGGCTCCACCGCAGCGGGTTTCCCAGCGGGCAAAAGCAAGATCCTCTGTGCAAAGCGAAACCCAATATCCGGCGGCAAGAAGTCATCTCAAAGTTCACCTGGACGTCAGAAACACTATCACAGTCAAGCCTTGCAAATGAGCGTTTCTGACAGGAACAAGCTAAGCTGTTGAAACCAATTAATCAAGCAAAGCAGTTTCTGGGGCAGATATTCGTGCCTCCTTAGTTTTTTTAAAGTCATAGTTAATCAACTTAAACCTGCACTTTGCCCAGGTGACAGTGTTCCGCCTTGTGAACACTGTTGGTCCTTATATAATGAACTTAACCAATACCTCCCTCACCTCAGTCTGTATCCCAACATGCTACTGTACTGCCCCTTTAAGAAATCATAACTTAGACCTTTCTGTTCTTTCAAACCTTAGGCCCATTTCCAAATTACCTTTTCTGTCTAAAGTTTTAGAAAAAATAGTTTATGTACAGCTGCAATCCTATTTGATTTGTAATGGCAAATTTCAGTCTGGTTTAAAATCATGTCGTTGCACTGAAACAGCACTTTTTAAATGATTTTTAATGATTTGAATGAGTTTTTAATGATTTACTTTTAACTTTTGACTCTGGGAGCCCAGCTGTCTTGGTGCTTTTAGACCCGCCGGCAGCCTTTGACACAGTCGACCATGAGATCGAAACAAATAAGGATGGAATTATTGCCTTGCAAAACTGTCTAAAGGATGTTAATCATGGATGATCTGAGGACTTTAGCAAAGGTAAAGCCTTATCTTCCTCAAAACGAATTTGAGCAAGTCATCCATGCATTTATTACGTCCCAGTTAGACTATTGCAATGCATTATATTATGGGCTAGATCAGTCGCCCCTTCATCATCTGCAGATGGTCCAAAATGCAGCAGCACGTTTGTTGATCTTTCTCCTGTACTGGCCTCTTTGCACTGGCTTCCTGTAATTTTCAGGATCCCAGTTTAAGATTTTATTACTTGATTTTAAATCACTTCAGGGAAAGACACCTGATTACTTGACGGAGTTGTTACACCAACATGCTCCAGTCAGAGCATTGAGGTCAACATCTCAGCTGCTTCTAGATGTTCCAACTTCTAGATTAAAGACCAGAGGCGACAGAGCTTTCTCAGTTGCTGCCCCTAAACTATGGAACGCTCTTCCCTTTCATATCAGAGCTGATCAGACCCTTGAAAGTTTTAAGTCTCTACTTAAGACACATTTATTTGAATTGTCTTTTAATTCCAGTTGTGCTTGACATTTATTATTATTTATTTTATAGTTTAGTTATACTGATTAATTGTAATATGACATTTTCTTTTTACTCTTTGCTTCTTATTATTAATTTGCTGCATATGTTTGATGCTGCGTATTTTTATTATATGTACTTTGGGACAGCAAGTGGTTGTCTGTAAATGTGCTATATAAATAAACTTGAACTTGAACAATAATACGGTAGAGAATAGTGGTTCTGAGCATTTTGGAGAGCAGCATGAGATTTATTAAGGCGTAAATACAAGTTGGGGATTGATTGGGGGTTTTGGTGAATTGCAGTTTGACTCCAGTCTTCAGAAACACCTCACTCCTACACAATTATCTCCAGGAAAAGTGCTATGCATCAAAGTACCTGACATTTGCTTAAAGAATGAGAAATGTCTTCGAGAACTGGTGTGATGTGAAGACGATCCATCAATGGTAAAAAAACAAAATAGATTAATACACCGTGAGAAATTTGACGTAATTGCTCTTTTAAAAAAAGAGCGAAGCCTTGTCGAAAAAACACCACCTTGGGCAAATAGGCCAGAATTATGGGAAAGAAGGTCAGGTGACCAATTAAAATGTGATTGGTTGGATAACAAATAATAATGCAGAGAACAGCAGGCAGAGTTCTCTGGATTTCTGACAGAACCTTTTCTCCATTCTTCATTCCTTTTAGTTTGCGCAGATAATGAGTTTGTCGTCATTAAAAACCTTTCCAAAAAAAAAAAAACAGTGGTCACCTAGCCTTTAATGAACATTTTATTACCCAAGACACTAAATTCAGTTCTTAGTCCCAGAGGGTCTAGCTTGGTCCAAAGTATACAATCATTATTTTCCCTTATTCCTTCATATTTATCTAAATGACGGCAAGATATAAACCCTCCAAGGAAAAGTCCCTTATAAAGTCTTCCATTCTAAATTCACCCTGAACATACAGCTCAATAGAGTCTTTCTTCCTTCAATGGGGAAAAACACACCAGCTACATACTGTATGACCATAATCCCCGGACTACAGCGGTAATAAAAGACATATGAGGAGAAACAAAGACGTTCATGAACAGAAAGTGTAGCAATACCTATATAAATGACATTCAGGTTCCAGAACTGGCAAGAGTCACTACACATGCAAAAATATACGTTATATACAATTGTAATAAACTGTATATAAATTTCATTCCTATATCACACTTCACCTCTTTTGATCCCTTGCATCAGATTTAATTGTCCCTATAATTGCAAAATGAATGTCGGGGGGACTAACTTCTCTGGGGGCCCCAGGCTGACATGGGTAGGGGGCCCAAGAGGGCCACCATAGATATTTTTGGAGCAGAAGGAGAAACAAGTGGGAATTAAAAACAATGGAAGATCAATAATATTCCAATCAAAATGCGGGATGCCAGCAGCAAAACTCACAGATAAGGGTGGGGGGCGGGAATCCTGTCAGTAAAATTTGTTGATAGGGGGAAGGTGGTTATCACATCATTGGATCGATCAGCCTGATTTAAGATGCAGTATCAGACAAGGGAGATGTGATGCGAGACAGTATCAGACAAGGGAGATGTGATGCGAGACAGTATCAGACAAGGGAGATGTGATGCGAGACAGTATCAGACAAGGGAGATGTGATGCGAGACAGTATCAGACAAGGGAGATGTGATGTGAGACAGTATCAGACAAGGGAGATGTAATGCTAGTCTTGTATCTTTGTCTCGTTTTCTCTCGGCAGTGAACAACCAGTAGACTCCAGCAGTAAATGAAAGCTGGGTAGCGCAAAGTGGAATAGTCCATTACAGCCGGGATGGGGGCAACTTTGTCTATCATGAAAACCGTTGCTAAAAATGCAAATAACAGACATATTGTTGTCATTTAAATAATCATATTAGGTTATATCCTTAAATGTAACTTCTGGAATTTCTGTCTTCACGGGGCCCCTAGTTTTCGGGGCTGCCTTATAGTATGCCCGCCCCTGCTAGGAATGACTTTTAATCTGGTCCTAAAATCCCCCCTCCCCCCACCTATCCTCTTTTTCCTTTTTTGCATATGTAGCTGCTGGTCATGTGACACTTGCTGTGTGTCCTGTTGGTATCATCTCCAGCTGCTAATAGGAGAGGCAGCCTGCAGTCACCTGACAGCAGGAGGTATTCATGCAGCTGGAAAAAGAGATACCCCACAACTCCACCATCCGCTGGGCCAAGCCCCCCCAATAATCGGTACTATTATGACAGGACAATGACAGGTACAATATGTCGGGGTGGATCTCCCTGTGGTGGGTGACATAGAGGAGACTGAGACTGCAGGCTGTTATGGGACTAAGACTATCCACGAGAATAGAATTGTAACACTTAGCAGCCCCCTTCGCATGGGCCCAGGTTCTGCGGCTTGACATTGTTTATTTCTCATTTTTTATTGTTTATTTGCTTCATGCTTTTGGTCCCGATTTCCCTTTTCATCCAAAGCGGGATACGTTCCATTGCACAGGAACGAAGCATTTGACGTTGAGGAATTGTTTGCTTTCCACTTTTGTTAGTTTGAGGAGAGTTAAGTGGAGGTTTTGGTCATTAAGGGCTCGCTAGTGCGGCATGGTTGCTGAACGGCTGGTTGCATGCAGAAAATGACGGGACTCATTGCTTAACTTTGAAGTTGCGCTGCAGATACAGCACGGCACTGGGTGACCAATAAGGATGTATATGTGTTTCAGTTTTCAAGGGTGCATCAGCAGGTCCATGTCTGCATTGCTGTTTAATTGGCTGGTTTAAGTCTAAGGACAGAGCATGACACAAAGTGTATGCCATTTTGGTGGTCAGTAAATAGCTACAAGGGGGTGAACTCCAGGGGGGATCTTGACTAACAATGCCCATAGACACTTTTGCATGGACATTAGGGCACACACCTTCGCTTTTTGTTGGAAGAAAGTGAGAGGGTCTTAAATTCACGGCTCCCTGTTTACCATGGTTTTTTGGTCACTTGCTTTGTTTGTTTGCTGTTCCTGGAAAATCCGAAAAATCCTTGAAAGGCAGTGGTTCTGCCACATAAATAAAAAAGAACTGGATGTATAAACACCAATACAAGAAGGTTCTTATTTGGTTTTTGGAAATGAGGGGAGACTCTGTGGTGATGCAGGGCGTATTTAAAGAAAAGGCACTGGGCCAGACTATGTGCTCCCAGTCTCTGCCACCACACATTCGTTACAGGCCAGATGTAACTGCAAACACTTCTAGAATGTTCTTCAATTCATCAAGTCAGAGGGCAAATGCTACCTTAAACTTATAATGAGCCGAGGAGTCTCCATATATCCAAAGACTATTGGAAACAGGTTGACCTGAGCCACATTTGGGAGTATGTCTTGTGGACAGAATTAGCCATTTTCTTTCTGAAAAAGAGGACACAGAGCAATTAGAGTTAAATCTTCACGGTCAATTTAAAAGCTCTGGCAACATTCTCAGAAACAGCAGACTGGCAATGTTTGCATCACAAAGCCAATCACCCAGAAGATCTCAAGCCGTAATGCACGTTTCCCTGGCCGCTCGGCATTCTGGGAAATGGGACAAGGCACGACACACAAAGGCTCAGCTGAATCCGCAGATTTAAGGCTTCCGGAAAGGTTGAGATATTAACCATACAAATGAAAAACCAGAGACCTGAAAGTCAGCCCTTCTCCGGAACAGGAGCTCGTTTATTTTCACTTCTTAGTTATTCTGGATTTTATGATGTAGCAGCTCAGACACCATCAGTACTGAACGTCAGCGCTGTTAAGCTAAACTACGGGTTTTTACCGCAGAATAGTCCCAAATGATGTGCAAAATAAGCTATATATTGTTAGTGGAGCATTTCAGTTAAATTTTAATTTTGCTGTTGCGTGTTAAATTAAAACGTCACTGAAATGTGTTTGAAAAGAGTAACATGCTGTGTGACAGAGAGCATTAATTTTAATCTGTTTGTACTCAATGGAGTAAATCTGGTCAGTTGTCTCCCCACAAATCTAACGGTTCTCTGTATCTAGACTGGATTCTGGTGTTTCTGAATAGTTTTGTTGTTTTCTATTGCTTTACTGAGATCTGATTACCCCTGTGCTACCCTGGGTGGGGGGAGAATCTACAATTTGGGCAAATGACCCAAAATAGGTTGGCCTGACCCCTGCCCATTACAGGGGGGCCTTAAAAGAGTCCCCCATGATGCTAACTGTGATAGCATGGTAGGAATATCAGGTCCTGCTTGAAACTGCTGGAACGAGCTAAAGGCGCTTAGTGAATGATACCAGCGATTTAGGCGCTTAAAAACCAAACATAATAACGTGCTACTTTATTGATCCCAGTGGAAAATTCTCATTTTGCTTCCCATGACAAACATATGGGTGAGTTTAGCAGCAAAGGGCAGCCATCAGCAGTGGTACCCATGGAGGTTAGGGTTACCCTGGGGGTTAGGGGCCGGGCTCAGGGGCCCCGCAGACATGTGACTATTCTAGCAAGGCCAGGCTCAAACCAGCGACCTTCAGATGACAGACGCAGAGGCTTCACTGAGCCACATGCTGCCCGACACGGAAAAGTAAAGCAGATAACTGGGACTGCAGAGAGAGTTGGGAAAACCCCAGAGAGGAGAGCCTAAGGTGACCTCACATCTTGTCCGTCGACAAAACTGACACCCAGCCAGGAATCAGAGGAAAACCACACGATCCTGAAGGTGTCCACCTGAGTGCAGGCGTGGAAATGTGTGAAAAGGCCATTAACACAAGAGAAACACTACGCAAGATCTTATCCACGGTATATAATTCAAGTTATCAAAATTTCACATTGACATTGTAGGGTAGTAAAGAGGAATGTATACACTTTATGTTTAAAATATACACTGTATGGGGGAATAGCTTCAATTCTGAGATAACTACCATTTTTCATCCAGAGGGAGTGAGCAGTGTGTCTGTATTGAAGTGTTACTCCAGCATAGGTTTTATCACATTAATGTATACTGGGTTCCAGTTGCCTGAGTTGTAGAGATTCTGATGGAAGACCGGGGCTTCTAGAACAAAATGGGTGGGATTATAATGGCCTGCTTTCATGGATTGTTTGAACCACATACTGGTACTTTACTGGTTCCATTTGGGTTAAACCAGCCAGGGACTAATGGTGTGGGGCAGACCCAGACCCATCGGCTTCAAAGGACCTTTTCTCACACTTGCATTTTTGGGTGGGGGGGTGGGGGTGGAGTTGTAGACACTAGGGTCAGTGAGTCCTGGTGGATTTTCATGGACACAACCTGCACTTGTTGTGCGCAGTGCAAAGGAATTCTGGGTATGGCTCTGAGTTTACCTCAGCAGCTTAATCCTTCACGCCCCAATTACTCCAGAGACTGTCCCTGCTTTTGCACAAAAATAACTCAGATAAATGCATAGAAACATGAAGCAAGGCACTGAAGACAGACCCAAGGCAGGGAAGCTACATTAGCAGAATGTGGCACAGTGTCATGGTCCAGAAGACATGATGCGGCGTGAGGGACAGACAGAAGGTCCTGCTGTAGCCTAAGCTAATTCCCTCAGGTCCAAAGCATACATTCCTCTAGCTTTACTAAAACATAGTAGTAAAATCAGAGCCAAGTGCTCTTGTCAGTGAATGTAAACAGAGGCAAGGTAATTAAGAGGCTACTCTCACTGTCTTCGAAGTGTCCCAGGGCCTGTAGGGCAAGCAAACGTTGCTGAAGTCATTCTTTTAACGTTCCCTGGAAACTCTGGCACCATCCACGTCTTCCTTTCAGAGTTATTTCGGTATGGAGATAGCTCTTGACAATTTAAAAAGAGCAGACGTTTAATTAGGACGTAACCCAAAACGACATGTGTTATATGTTCTGCACACAGAGGTGCTGGGGCTCGTTTCCAGCCAGAAACACTCTTTGCCGTCTTTGATGATGAATGGCAAATAATGAGAGGTCTCGCTGTCACCGCATCATGTTTTTATAAAAATAAATGTAACATTTTTTCTCGTAGCCCTGTGAACTGCCATCCTATCCAGGATGTACCCCTGCTATGTCCGATAGGCTGCAGGTCCCCCCAGGATAAGCAATCAGAACATAGATGGACGAGTGGATGGGCTGTTTTTTTACAGTTCTTGTCTCTCCAGTGATGGGGAGCGAGGCGTCGACAGGTAATTCTAGAACAGTGATGTGACATGGGCCTGTTGCATTACACCCGTCCCGCTGTGACCTTCAAGAGAGCAGCAGGGCTCTCAATGCAGTTGTAGTGCAACGATGATTAAGCCTTTGAATGTTGAATGACACGGTTACGGCCTCTGGCTGTATCAGTTGACACCCATTTGTCGAAGTTGTAATTGCTGGTTTATTGGACTGTAATTAGCAGAGTCTGTTGCTGCTGCACCATTATGTGGTTTCAGTGTCAGGCTGTTTGTTAATACAGACCGAGTTGTGTGTGAAAGTTCTTCGCTTTTGTTTTTCTGTCTGCACAAACACACACACACACACGCACACACAGGTTTGTAATCATATCATTGTGGGGACTCTCCATTCATTTTCTTTTGGATAAAACTCTAATCCCAAAATTAAACTAAATTACCTACATTTTTTCTGTGTCTGAAAAGCATAACTGTTACAGAAGTGATGAGATAATCCATGACATGTAGGTCTGCAGAACCACAGCCAGGGAACCAGAGAGAGAGAGAAGCTGAGAGTACTGCAGCAGATAAACAAGGGGAAACAGGCCCACTGCGGACCGACCATTAAATGCTACTGAGTATGGAAAGGAACCAGTGGAATGGACCTTCTCAGGCTTCCTGGGATGCTGGAGCAGCATCACAGAAGGGAGCGATGCAAAGGTCAGAGGTCGTGGGGGGTCGCGCTACCTTGGGTGGCATGGGGGACCTCGGCCCCCCAGAGGCAGCCACACTGTGGGTGGGAAACATTTAAACATATTTTAGTGCCACACGGGGGACAGCCATCGGGGGATAATATCAGTCAGAAGTTATAATTTACGGACACTTAAAAATGCCTGAGAAAAAATGTGACGAGTTCAGCGTAAAGGGGAGCATCTGTGCCATCATGGGGTTCAGTGAGCCAGAGGAATGGAAACACGACGTTGGGATCGAAATGGCGTGAGTCTGCTGGTCAAACTGCTAATCTCTAGGGATGAAATAAAACCTTGGTGATGAGTATATGTGCTTTTTATAGGAAGGGCCTGTCATATGCTGCCCTTTGCTGGAAAGTGAAGAGAATCAAGCCACTTACTTAAATGGATGGAGGTCAGGCATTTTAATTAGCAGACATTAAATTTAACAGACATTTAATTAAAAAGGAGGTCTTGCTAATTGCTCAAGCATTTTATTGGATATTAATGAGGTCAAACTTAAAGAGCAGACCTTGCCGAAAAGTTGCTGGAATCCGACTGCATTTCCTGCATTTCCATTCATCGCATTTACGCTGGACACTAACTGCGACCGATGGTTTGAAGCATCAGTCTTAGATGAGGACAGCACCATCTGGCCCTGAAGTGCTGGTGCTGAGGGTCCGTATCGATCAGCGCCTCCCCACGGGCCCACGACCCCGTCGCAGGTCAGTACCGCGCTGAGAATCATGTGACACGGCGCCTCGAAATGTTCAAATCCCAAGAGTAAGACTGGGAACTCAACCGAATCGCTTTCTGACATATTTAGCATCCACGACATGCCACTGAAGTTATATCAGATTAGATGTAAAATGCAAATACCAAAAACAGAAATTTGCTGTTTGAGATCTTCGGAGGGGTTGACCTGACATATATGGTTTGGTTGGTGATAGCAACCTTGGGCACACAAGCGTGGGAGTGATCGTCTCTGGTCATTTGTGAGATGTTCTGCATCCCCTTTTGGGAGCACGGCCCAGGGGTTATGGGAAGTCGCCCCCCACCCCCCCCCTCATCACCAACCTCCACCTCTCTGTACCGTGGACCTCTTGAGATCCCCTGGAAGCAGCTCCACATATGGAGAAGCCATAATTTCAAGTGGGATGATTGTCTGACAAAACACAGAGCCTCCTGAACAGGATGCACAAGACCAAAATTACCTAGCAAAAATGGAGCGTTATTGAATTTGCCATGTTGGAAGCAACTGAACACCATCACGTCTTTGATGCCCTGAATGAGGTCAGACTACGTCTTGTACAACGCTGGAGTTTTTCAGCAAAAACATTATTGCATGTCTTTGCATACGCCCACCGTGTCTAATGCACTGCGAATCGCTAACGTGAGCCGGCCAATCGGTTTCCTGCGCGCCGCCTCGGTCACAGAGCTCCGCTCCAAAGAACGAGGCACCTTCTTTTCTACATGCAGCAGATGCTTCCAGTCCCTGAAGGATGTTACTCAATCGGGCCTCCCTGTCTGTTTCCCTGGCCTTAATAAGTGCTGATTCGCATCAACCTGTTCTTTAATTTATTGAAATGCCTTTCTTAATGGAGAGATTATCTTCTGAAAGGAAAGGCTCTCAGAATCTTTGCTTGGCACGGCATATGTGCCAACCCCCGCATGCGTGGGCGGGGGGGGGGCTTTGAAACTCTTGGGAACCCCCCCCCCCCCTTTCTGTTCTTATCCGACACGTTAAGGAGGGGATTTGTAAGCCTCCCGCGATTCAGGACGTACCATGACTGACCGCGCTGAGCTCAGTAGACATTGTTCCAAGGTTTTCACCACCTAGACCTACCCCAGAGCCTCCAAGCTCACAGGCGGGGCTGTTGCAAAGCCTATCCAGGTCTTATGTTACCGCCAGGAATGACCAAGCCAGAGCGGCTGTCCCAGCCTGTTGAATCCCAGCATGCACCAGGAGGCTGTATTTGTGTTACTGAAGCATGATCACAGCCCAGAGAAAGTGATATAATTACCATTTTAAGGTCTCGTTTGCTCGGAACGTCTTAAACTAATAGTAACTCTATCAACATCTGCCTTGAAAGTATACCTGCGTATGAAGAGGATCTCTGAAATGTATGTCAACCAAAAAATATGGTTTAAACGACATGATTGGTTGAACTGGTGAAAAAATTCCAAATTGAGGTGCACCGGGATGAAGACGGCATACGTGGGAAAGGCCGTTTGTGGAGCGTCGCACTGGAGGTCATAAATGGCTGAAGTGTGATCCAGCGGGAAGACGAATGAGGAGCTGCACTGCATCTTAGTGTGGTTTCAGTATGAAATCTGAGAGTCAGAAACCCATGCTGAAGCCTCAACTGGTCCTGATGGGGCCAACGCAGGTTCTGCTGGGCTTTCTGAGGAGCCTGCAGGGGTCTCGGGCCCCTCGATGCACTGAGGTTACCTACTGGCCAAAAACACCATCTGGGGGGGGGGGGTGTGTATCGATCTTCTGCTGAATCCTATCCTCCGATTTGCTGATTTTAATGGCGAAATACAGAAAAAACAGACGGCCATTCAGACCGATACAGGTGGAAGGCCAGCAGCTATGGCAGGAAATGGGGACCCCTGGAGTCCGACTGGCTGCCTTTGCTCACACAGAAAGCCACCCGAAGACTGAACAGCTCCTTGGCAGGACCGTGGATTTTCCTTTCTGGAGTCCGACAGTCGAGAAAAGTGACACGGGTAACACAACACACTCTTGCTATATGGTTTCTGTTATGAGTTCTGGGGTTAAAAGTCAATGAGTTATTATTCCAGAGTGACGGCCCCGAAACATGCCATTTACATTGTTTATAAGAAGAAGCAGGAGCAATGACTTGACAGGCTGCTCGGGAGTCTGCCCGCGGACCCTGGAGGACTCGGGAATCGGGCCGCGGTGGCCTGGATGGCTGGGGATTCGGCGCGGCTTGCTTGTGGTGCAGCGGATTCCATAGCCACTCCTTGATATGAAATCGCAGGTGTCGATTGAGAGAGTTGCTGGGGGGAGAAGCTGACAGGGCCTGGAGGCAGGCAAAGGACATCATTCCTGTGATGTTTTAGCAGTAAGTGGCCAGAGGTAGCTACTCAACCTTATATTACGCTGTTACTAGTGTTGCTGACTTGATTCCAGATGTCTGAAATAGGCCAAAAAAGGTGGAAGCACTTCTTATTCCTAAAATAAAGTAATTTCAGGTCTGACAAGATATTTCAAGGACGGTCCCAAATTAAATGATCTCCAAATAAGGCAAAAATACTATTTAACTAATGTTTTATTAATGTAGATTTTTGTCACATGTGGATGCGCATTTCTTTAGTTAACAATATAGCAAAACTCAAAGTAATACTTAAGCATTTTTTTTTCTTACTTTGACATGTCTAATGAAGTCTTGGGAAAGACTGTTGATATAAAAAGGGAAAATTTCCTCTGAGAAAGGAGATCCCTGGGGGGGTATTGGACACGGGTAAGGGTATATATAAATTTTTTGACATGGGAGGAAGCCTTTTTTCACAGGATTGTGAAGAATGTTCATAGATGCCATGTATGAGCAAAAATAAAATAAATCCAAAGACAAATAAAGCAAAACTGAATATAAACATGAATCAATTAATACTTGTAATTTTATGCTTCATAACTGTTCCATTGATTTATATACAATCTGCTTTTAAAAGGAACTTTTAATATAGCACGGGATAATTGAACATTTTATTTTTTCATGGAGCCCCCTGGAATAGAACAATATTATGAATACAATAACTCAGTTGCTCTGCGGGTTTAAAAACACTTCCCTTGTTCCCAAATTCATCGGCCAAGTGCGGGCCCCTATTCTTCCCTTCCGGAAGAGTCATCCCAACTCATTACTCACCAGCGAGCTTCCTAAACACCCCATCAGAACACTCTGCTACTCCCTCGGCCTCTTTCAAGCTCCACAATGGCTGGATGTTCAAGAGAAAACGACCACATTGCCTCTGGCCTCATGACCCAGGTATTAAAATACACTGGCTGACTTCCTAGAGATTTTTAACTTCTTTCCTGCCGAAATTGTCGCATGGAAAGACTCCATATCAGATAAAAACACATCAAAAGGGGCTGCAATTGCAACGTGTTCTCAGCGACACGTGGATCTTGATAGAGATTGAGTATGAACCAAGTATCGCATGTAATGCACAAGTTAGGATCACTGAAAGCATGTTCAAATCACGAAAGCTGCATACCGGCCCGACATGGAACATACAGAGAACAACTAGTTCTGTCACAAGTGAACATCTGGCTGCAGACAACACATCTGGATCAGCTGGGCTAGGAGGAGGGGAATCCGGACTGGACCACCAGCTAATCTGATTGCTTTTGTGGGTATATGTTATGGGCAACTCGATGCGCGCTAAGCAGGAGACGTCTTGAGTAGCGGGACAACGGTAAAGACGTTACGGGTGTCCAGGTGACGAGATGGTGTCCAGGTGAGAAAATAACGTCTGTGACATCATGTTGACTCGGTAGGGCATGAACAAAGCCATGGTGTCCATTATTTGCTACGTGAGGAAATGAGAGAGGTCAGAGTCTGACCCTGTCCCAGGCTGTGAAAGGGCCAAGACGGCCTGTATATTTGTCTTTTCGTATAAGAGAAGTCATATCAGTCAGTGCAGTCAGGGTCCTATGGGCTATCTGTGATCCATCATGCTATCTGTGATCCATCATGCTATCTGTGATCCATCATGAAGGCTCACAGACTGCAGGTCAGGCGAAGACATGTGCTTCCATTCCTCATAAGTTTAACTCTGTCGGATGGCAGCATTTCCAGAAAAAACGAACGGAAAAGAAAGGAAGGAACGATCTCATCGAGCATCTGGCTCTGATTACTGGCTGCTTGTAAGGCGCTGGCTTTGAGAACTTGTTACTGGAGATACGGGGAAAAAATTGGGGGAGATGCGAGTCCTGAAAGCCAGCTATCGCGGGGCGGACAGCCGCACTGCACCCTGGGAACTGGTCCAGAGGACTGACAGAAATTGGACCGAGCTTCTTCACTGGACGAGGTTGCAGTGTCCAGGTGTAAAAA
This sequence comes from Paramormyrops kingsleyae, assembly GCF_048594095.1. Taxonomy (NCBI): domain Eukaryota; kingdom Metazoa; phylum Chordata; class Actinopteri; order Osteoglossiformes; family Mormyridae; genus Paramormyrops; species Paramormyrops kingsleyae. The sequence goes on from NC_132816.1 coordinate 19,158,861, forward strand.
TGAGTAAAGCTATAAAACCAGTGAACGAAAACCCATGGTGGGCGGGGCTACACTGTGCTGTCAATCAGTCCTTTGATTTAAACCAATGACAACCAAGAATGTGACAACTGGAAGTGCATTAAACAAATCAGTGACTGACATGGCACTGTAACCCAGTCCACCACAGGCACTGAACTCTGTATCTAAACTGTGCAGACCTCTTTGGATAAAATAGGGTGCTAATCCTCATCCGTTAAACAGCTGCGATGTAATTTAATCTAAGTCCATGTAATTGAAACATGTAACGACTGAATTCCCATTGTGCTATTTGTATCTGCTGTGCCCTAGAATCGTTAGCAGCGCCTTACGGAGGTCCTTGTGCTTCAAATTAGCGTAACCTCACTTCTTTAAAGTAACATGCCTTCCATGACCTTCTGGAACGAGACAAAAAGGAAACACAGATTCCCTCGAAGGGGGTGCAGGACTAGACACTCTGCAGGTCATAGAGAGTGTTAATTGTATCATGCATCTCCAGTGCTTGGCGTGCTATGGAGAGGGGGGGGGGCAGGAAGATTCATTTTAAAAATGTACGTAAAACAATTCTCCCGTTTGCTATCCATCTTCCCCGCTAAAGGAATCGACTGAGCCGCTGCCAGCATAGCAAATGCGTTTAGCAGATGGCTGGAGTCTATGGCAATCCTAAATCCATCCTGAAGTGAACAGGGGACTCCCTTTACCAGTGATCACCACGGTAACAAAATGAGTCACCGTGCATTGTGGGAAATACGCAGAGGAGACAGCCAGACCCCCCGCATTCGAGCGTGTCGGGCTGCCCGAACAGAACCCACGACTCCCCCGGTGTCTGTTTACGGCGTTCTGGATTAAAAGGAGCTCAGGCATTTGCTGACAAGATCCCAAATATCTCCAGGGCACGCTGGTGAATGAGCGATCTGACCCGGCCAGCCTTGGCCCCCTGCCCTGGGTAAGGTTACCAGAAAAAGCCCTTCCAGACAACGGCTCCACCAGAGTGTTAGCGTGAGCTGAGGCCTTGGGAGGCAACATTTACTGAAGTGGTCATGGGCGCTTTAGAGGTGCAAGAGATAATAAAACTCGACTTAACTGGAGGGATGAGGGACAACTCACCCCCTCTAAAGAGCGTAACAAATTGCAGCTTATAGACTCAAAGGCGGCTTTGAAGGAGCAGTTTAACCAAACCAGCTGGGTAAATAGAACCAGTAGGAATCACACAAATCCGAATGTTCATCAGATAGAAAGAAATGGAAGCACAACGAGGGTGGCTTTGGAGGTCAGGGGACCACTGGCTAAAGGAATGCATGCTATTTCATCAAAAAATATAATGGACGTACAATAATTAATGTTTATCGACTCAATGAGCGCCTTGATCTGAATGGGGATACAAGTTTACTAATGAAATTATTAGTTTTTTTGGAAAGCAACTCAACTACCTTATTAAGTAATAGTACAACCGCAGACCTGTGAAGTTGAACCAGCAAGGTGAATCCTTACGGACCACCCGCCACCCTTGAAATATGTGTCCTACATATAAAAATACAGAAATAAAATGTAACAAAAGAGCATTTATCCATAAAAAAAAATGTTAGCTCTCCTTGGACTGAATCTGCAGACCCAAAGAAGTTCATCCAGGGGCTGTATATCTTCATGCATGTAGGTATGCATCTGGGGAAGACAAATTTACGCGTGTGACTGGACACCACCCCCTACAGAACTCACGAGAGTACGGGGAGAGTGCATTTCTCATCCCAATTACCAAAACGGAGCTCGATCGTGATAAACGGCCACCGAAAGTGGCATATCCTCTTCAGGGTCCTGATGCGTCTCCTCCGGTGAGCAGGACGAGGCCATCTGCTGGGGAGAGGAGGAGAGGGGCTGGGTGGTGTGTACATCTCATGCCGTGTGAGTTATTTGACTGGGATCAAACTCTGGGGATAGTGCAGATCACAGGCTGGGCATAACGTTATCTGATGAGGTCTGATGTGTTCCACAAGGGAGATGAATCACACACGTCTGCCAGACTCCCCGATCCCCGGGTCTCTCTCCACTGGTCTCTCTTAGCGAAAGTGATTGATGGATATCTACCACCTCCGCCTCCCTTTCTCGTGCAGGAACGGCCGTGCAGCAAACGAGAAGCCCTGGCTTTCAGGATCTCTGCAATCCTTCAACTAAATGAACTTCTACCACCTGCTAAAATGGAACGGCACAAACGCCATCCATCATGGCCGACAGAATCGGGAGCGTGAAGCGTTTTTAATGCTCGGCCATTTACCCAGCATGCCGCTTCAGCAAGAGTTTTAATAATTTCCGCATGACGCCCCAAATTTAACCAATTTAACAAAAAAAAAACACTCGCTGCTTTTCAGAACAGCATGATCCGACGTCTCTGTGCTGATTTAAACAGCTCTCTCTCAGAATAGCGGAGTTACTTTTCTGTATCACTGTCTCCAATTTTAGCAATGCTGTGTGTGATTGAAAACACATGAACAATTTTGAATTTATTCCCGTGTTATATAAGCGCAAAAAAGTTATAAACATATATGCCTCGAGGCCTATGGCAGAGCAGTTTAAGGCAAGTCGCCAGCAAACCTCAGGCGGCTCAGTTTAATAAATACTGGCAGGTCCCCAGGTTACCAACAGGATCCATTCGCTAAGTCGGTATTTAAGTCGAATTTGTAGGTAAGTCAGAAAGATAATACAGTAGATAATAATAATTTATATAATATAGTAATAATGAATGTAGTTACATATAGTTCCTTACTGCACCTTGAGTAAAGCCACACAATGTTTTACTTAATGGTTTACTAAAGCCACGCAATGTTTTCACGATCAGCGTGAGTATAGCGCGCGCATTTGTTATTACGAACCCTCGTATTTAACCCTGATTTTTAACAACGGGCATCATGGCATCACCGCCTTCCTGACTTATGTCCATTAATGCGCAGCGTGACCTACGTCACCCAGCTAACCTGCATCACACTGGTAGTCACCTCTGTTAATGTATGTAGACGTCAGGTTGATATCTGGGGGGTTTAATGCCCCAAGACTCCACCCCTACATGCCTATCATTTATTAGCTAATAATACTCTCTGATGACAGCTTCCCCATCTACCCCCACCCAAACATATAATAAAACACAATACAAATATCTCATATTTGAGTAAAAGGTCTTACTGCTTTTAAAACAATTACTTTTTCAGCGTTATGAAAAGTTTCAGACCAGGCTGGATGATAATACAAGACAGATGCCGAAAGAGTTACGTTCACCGCTGACAATAATGACATACTTTATTCTGTACACACGATTACAGTCTAAAATATTAAACTACCGTTTAAAACATATACATTTAAGCAGCTTTGTCCCACACGATCGGCCTTCAAAGCTACCAAGCCATCTAAATGGATTTCCTTGCAGCTGAAGTAAGCCTACATATAACATGAAGTGTAACCAGCTCTGTGTGCCCTATAAGTAACTTTATATTTCTATGTTTTGACAAGTGAGAATGTAAATAATATACAACCCTAAAACGCTTCAGCCGGTGTAATAATTTTCCCATATTTCTACCCGCTATTCCAGCAGCGATAAACTGTATTTAACAGTTAATGAGCCACAACACTCAAGAATAATACTGACTTTTTTTTTTAAGTACAAGTTTAAATCTTCAAGTTCTTACCTAGATATCCTACTAAGCCCCCAGGAATGGCGTTGCTGTTTTTTTTATCGATCTGTAAGACAGAATCAGATGTTTGGCTTAACTGCATGCATTTTTTGAATGGGTCACTTTTTGAATAGTACTAGTTTGCTGTCCCAGATAAGTGAATTTAGCACCATGATTTATTCTAAATAAAAAGGCCACAGACTTCATCAGTAGCCCTAAAATGCATGTAGACTCAGAGGTTAAACACCTCCCTTAATCAGACACCTCCCTTAATGTCTGGTGAGGATTATCTCCAGTTATCCCTTAACCAGCTGTGTGGCACTGATCCGGGGACATGGGAGTACCGGACGCTGGACCATCGCACAGGTTACATTTACCATAATGACAGTTTTAAGTCATCCTTTATTTTAAACAGCACGTCTTACGGCTGAGCGATGAAGTCGCAGTGCGTTTAGTAGGAGATCTACCCTAAAATCCCCGCAGCCGGGCCCCGGGGCCGCCTCTGTGAAAGCCTGGGTGTGACGTTTCTGCGAAGGGCAGGTAAACAGGGCTGCTTCACCTTCCCTTCCGCCAATTATGTTCGTGCTAAACATTTCCTCCAAGAAATCTTAAGTATTATTTATTAATTTTTTTGCATTAACAATTAAAATATTGGGAGTAATTCTCGCCTTGGCCTCTTTAGCAGATGTCCCGGCTCCGTATTGTTAAAGCCAGACTGGCAGGCTTTTCTTTCCCAAAAAAGAGAGTCGCGGACGCGGGCTTTCGGCATGGGAAAGGAGCCTTGGCGCTCCCGATTGCTGTGATTAATGTTTATCTGGGAAAGCTCTCCCCCAGGGACCGGACCGGTGGCGGGTCGCTGGTGGGGAGGACGAGAGTGGTAAACAGCGGTGGGTGTGTGTCGGCTGTCCCACCGACACAAGGTTGGCGCACCAGAGGCTCGTAGGAAAAACAGTGGCGACGGGCGGCTCGGTGACAGCGGGGAGACAGGAACCAGTACAAACACAGGAACCTCCACTGGAGCAGGAGACAGACTGTGCACTCGGCACTGCAAAGCCTTTTCTTAATAAGACACAAAGGAATTCACAGCCCTGGTAAACACAGCAGTCCAGACTCTCAGCATTTCGGCCCCTGTGAAAACCATCCATAGTAAACTCCAAAAGTAAGGTCTGCACAGGATATATAGGGCCATAATAATTTCCCTATTTAATTTCATGCAGTTTTACAATTAACTAATGTGCAAGTTAAAAGTCACAATTGCCAGTTAAAATCAAATAAATGCGCTCTGAGAATCAATAAATATTTCGTGGCCCTGGCTGTGGAGATGTACAGACGTCTATATTGCACCATAAAATGTACCTCCCATCTGTAAAAACTGTAGCATCTAATTTTACACACAAAGTCTCCAGGCATAAAAATTTCACAGCGCGTGACTCGTTTTGGCTCGTGGCTTGTGACCCCCCGTTCCCTGGTCTCCCCTCTACACAGCTCGCGGTCCTGACTTGGATTTTACGAGTAGCATAGATGAGAGATGCCTTCATCTTTGAGGGAAACATCTCCTCTCGGGAGTTCGACTCTATCCTGACCCTAAATCCATCCTTAAATCGCAACACATTGGGATTAACGCCGTGTTTTGGGCCCGCATTTATAGAGGTTAGGCTGTGGAGTCCGTGGAATGCTTTAAAATCAGTGTTAGTATGTTGGCTGGAATAATTAGGCTGACATGAATCGTTTGCTGAAGTAAACTCCTCTGAACTGTTTGGCAGATGTTTGCCCGTGTGCCCACGTTTGTTTTGGTCTCAGATGCTCTCCGAATCTGAGTCAACGAAACACTGTGGCAATGTGTCACGCGTGACTCTGACGGACCCCTCCCCCTCTGTACGTAAACAGTAAATCCTCAAAGCTGCAGATCCTGGCAAAATGGGGCTCGGCCCCAACGTCTTCCAAGCGCTAACGACCTCTTCATACTAACGACTGGAGTGCGGACCTGTGGAGGCGAGGTGAACTTTTGCCGTGACCCTTGGGTGGTGATGTGGATGCGGCGTCCCAGTCCAGGGGGGGGGGGGGGCGGAACACCAGCTACCCAAAAAACCCACGCGCTGCACTTTCGGTCACAAGGAGCTTGTTGGACAGTAACATAGCCAACGGGGACAGGAGGAGTTTTGGAGACGTGCTAATTCACTGCGGTCTTAAAGTCATGTGTGTTCTGATTTATTTTTCCAGGAGTGCGTAGTACTCTGCAGACTGACCTCTTGCTGTTCTTCGAGAAACGGCCCCTTTTATCTCAGAAATCATAACTCTTATTAATCACCGTAATCGTCTCTAATGCGCTCCCGATTTATTTTAGCGCATTATAAAACACTACATTGCCCAGAGCTGGTGCCTCTGTTTCCCGCTCAGTAATGCGTTATCCGTCTTCATCCTTAACTGCTGCTTATGGGGCGTAAGTAGCTTGGCTTCTTTAAGGAGAAAGGAAATTGCAAATATATCAGTTATGATGCAACTGCTCCAGTTCCCATATGCACACTTTTATTTATGAAGTGTATAAGAGCAAAGCATGTCTCCATGGTGAGTACTACAGCATCACACCTCCAGGGTAGGGGGGTTAGGGTTTGGGTCCCACATGTGGTTCTGTGTATATGGAGTTTACATATTCCAACTGTGTCTGCATGGATATTTTTTGGTTATGTAGCTTTTCCCCCTTAGCCCAAAAACATGCAGCTAGGTGAACTGGTGTCCCATATTTCTGAGTGTGTTCCCTGCAGCACCCTGGTATCCCAGCAGAACGTCCCCTGTCTTGTGGCCTCTGCATTATGGGATAGAATCCAGGCCCAATGTAACCCAATACTGGAGAGACGGGGGTGTGTTGTCACAACGGCCTTTAGCACCAAAACTGTATACAAACAGTATTGTGTGTTGCATTTGATCTATTCTTACTGGGTGTACCACTACAATAACACATTTCTGTTTTCAAGATGTACACAACGCACGAGTACTTAGGAGTCATATTTGTTTTTGTTTTAAAACAAGTTTATTTAGTCTATATAACCCTGCACAGAATAAGAAGGATTGAAGTTCATTAAAGAAATTATTCGCCAATTTGGGACTCCTCTAAAGTGCAGGACTCATACTGTATTTCAGGAGTTTTCAATCCCTCGCTTTACTAGTAAACAACACTTGTGGGGGTGAGTGGTTAAGGTGATTTAATCGTGTAAACATCTGGCCTGACCAAGCATTTGAGCCAAAAGAAAAAAACTGGTAGAAAAACCCCAGTAACACTTCAGCAACAGACCCGGAAACCAGTCCTACATTTATAGAGAAAGGAGTACATGCAGACATGAAAACCCTTCAAAAAACCAACAGGGAGAATTTAATTTAATATTATGGACTTTAAAGTCCCCAGACGACAGAATTTTCCATGAAAATCTTATTCTCTTAACAGCATCCATGAGGACTCTCACTGGGACGAAAATGCCACGTGATATTCCGGGAGTGAAGGCGACGTATGTGCAGAAATGCGCTCACAGGCGCGCGCTGACAGCACGCGTCCCTTCACGTTCGTGGCAAAGCCGCGCAGCAGAAGCAGCCATTCGGGGAGGTCTGCCTGCAAACGTCTAAACGAGAAGCAGATGCAGGAAAAACAGCTTCAAACGCCACCTTTCTTTTATAAGGGCGCTAAACAGCAGCGCTTCGGTGTACGTATGCTATTGGGCTAACAGAAGCTAGCGTGTGCGGTCTGCTTTTCAGGATGCATATATAAATGTATGAACATAAATATGTAAAAGGGATGGGCGCGCGACCATAAATTTTGTGAAGATTTCGCTGAAATTTGCCAGCTGGGAGAGACTCCCTCGGTACGTTTTGCCGACCGACCAGGGAGGCGGGGTTTCCCCACGGCAAGTTTTGTGTGATTGTCGGTGATAGAAAAAGGGGGCTCAGTACCTCAAAGGGGGGGGGACTACAGATCGGTCGCTACACCCCCGCACGTGCCTGCTTTTCAGCCTTTAGAAATTTCCAAGATCAGTCCAAAAGTGCAATTATCTGTGTAAAAGCTTCTGAAAGAAAAACATTTTGTTAGCATTTTCTTTAGTGTTTCCCAAGAATAAAACGTTAAATGCTACTGAAAGCCCCACTGCGAGTACGGCTCCGCGACGAGCCGCGCAGGGCCGTGTAACGATGAGGAATGATTTCCAGCACATTGTACACCAGGTATGCGCTCCTGGGCGTGGGGGGGGGGGGGGGCGGTTGTTACTGTACCTTAGCATTCACAGGGGTGTTCTCAGGAAATCCCCACAGGGACCCGTATTCTACTGAGCGGAGCCAAAGCAAACAGCTCAGTATCTACTGCCCCAGTTTGGAAGGTCCGTATGCCACGACCCCCCCCTCACTGTAACGCCTCCCACCCCACCCCCCGCCCCGTTCACATGCCGGCTGGACCTATTCATGCAGGTCCCCCGCTGAGGGGAGTGGCACTCGGGGACAGGAATGTACAGTCCCTCTATTATTGTCCGCCTCCGCTGTGGTTATCTGCGATCTCCTGTCCGTGGCCCCCCCGCAGAGCTCCTGCGCTTGCCTCCGACGCCCGGGCACTCCTCGTCCTGCTGACCATCAGGATGGCTGGGAAGCGACGTGGGGTCTGGGGGGGGGGCGTACCCCAGCGCGGTTTACAGCCCTCCTACGTGTTCCCGTTCCCGTCACATTACCTACACGTGGACAAAGACCTTGGTGACCTTGGTTCTTGGTTCTGTGGGACAAAGAGGGTCTCAATCATTCGTTTGCAACTTGTGCAAAAATAGGAAATGTGTAGCCCGCTTGATGTACCTCCACATCCTTCCCTCCAAAGACTTACAAGATGGTCTAAAACTTTCAACAACAAATCGTCTGCAAACTGAAGGCTGCAGTGCATGCTGGGATGTGTAATTTGGTACACTAAGGAGTCTTAGCCTACAGTCCTCATATGGGGCATCTGCTGCATACCCAGCATCCCTCATGGCTCTGTGCAGAGCCGACGGAGACGTTGTCCCGTATGAAGTGGATGCAGCCGGCGTTGTTGCTCTGCCATGCCAGAGCGCAACACTCTTACCACACTTCCTTCCTGCCCATTTTCCTTTTCAGTGAACTTTTGATCAAACAGAGCTGAGCAGCATTTGGGCCTCCTTTGAATATGCAGGAAGCGAAGCGCTAGGATCCCGTACATCAGGGACGGACTGAGGACAAACCGGGTTAGCTGGCTGAGTCCCCGCTAATTAGTCAAACCACCGGGTCATGCATCTGAACAACTGCAAGCCCATCAGTGCGATTTTCCTGTTTCAGTTCACTTGCAGAGGTCAACAAGTGAGAGCTAATGCACGACAAGTCAAGCATTATGCGTTTTTAAATGCACGGCTGCGGAGACAAAGAACGGCCCAACGTGCAGCTCCACTTGGTGTTTGTTCTTTATAGCAATTTCTTTGTTTTTATACTTATTTTTATACTTATTTGTGTTCTGCGTCTGGAATTTTAAGCAAAGTTACTTACAATTAAAGATTCACCTGGCTGGCACTATATGTGTGGTTATAGAGAATTACTCAACAGCCTTCTGACCAATTAGATTTGAGAATTCAGCAATGAATAATTTTAATTAACCAATGCCCTCAGTATTCCGACCCAGCAAAGTTGGACAGCAATCTGAGTTCAGGTGGTGCTTTTGGACCGAGGCTGAACCTCGACGTGAAGAATGTGGTCTGGACACTGACAGCGCTCCTGGGTTTCTGAGAGCTGTTCTCAGCCCACAAACCTAAACTGCAAAGGACTTTTACGGTTCGTCACCCGACGCTTAGGCAGCTTATATTTAATGCTTGGGCTTCTCCTTGAACCATTAAACATTTCCTTTAAGAATTTTCTGCTCTTACTGGTCGATTTGGCTCCTGTGCATCCACACCCCCCACACCACCTGTTTCTATGGTTACCATGCCCCTGAGCATTTCACCCCCCGACCTCTTTATTTGGGTTGCATTTCACTGCCAATCTCTGTCTCCCCAAGGCTTTGTCTGATTGGTCAATAGGATGCGTCTCCCCGGGAGATAAACGTCACCCAATCCCGGGGGCAGCACGCAAGGCCGAGGTGGGCGTGTCCCCCGTGGGGGTGATTGGGCCCCAGGAAACGGTGGCCACACAGAGGCCACACATCAGAAGCCCAGATCTCATTCCTTTGAATGCCAGTTTCATAAGATGAGGCAATTAAAGCCGAGGGCCGTCTGGCGCAATTAGAACACGGCAGCTGGATTCCACCACGCCACATTCTGCGGAACCAGATCCTTCCCTGGGGGGGGCGCTGCCATGAACTGCAGTGAGGTGCATGGGGGAACGGCAGTCCATCACGTGACTGGGAACATTAAATCCTCTTTGCAGGAGCTGCATGCCAAATAAGTGAGTGAGTCTACACTATAACATGCGACCTGCGATCGCAGCCCACGCCTGCCAGCTGCACCGGTCTTCCTTCCTTTGTTTTTCACCAGCTCGCAAGGAATGCATGCTTCCTGAGAGCCCAACGGCGCATGCTTCTAATTATAAATGTGAGCCAATGCGGCAGGGGAGGAACGCGGCAAGCGAGGAACTCAGCGGGCAGTTTGCCCTTGAAAGGCCATGGATTCGGACCCAAATAGCCTGCAGCCAACATGCCAGGTTTTGATCTCAGTGGAGGCTGGTGGTGATACCTGGCATAGCTGCACTGTAGTAACTTGATCAAGTGATTTTGCCACTTGCCACCAGGGGGAGCAGTGGTAAAAGGAAGGTCATAGTATTACCATTAAGAAAGGCCATTGGTTTATTAAATACCTTGCAGATCAGGTAGGAGAAATGAACAGGTTTATCGGTTGAACGTGCATAGATCTGGCTTCGGGGAGCAGGACGTGGTCACGTGTCAGTCAGCACCGACTCCAACTCTCATTTGTTGGGGGGCCGGGGGGAAAGCTTGCCAAGCTGGCGGTCGCCAGTGACAGAGTTTGCCGAGTGAGGGGGGTGGGGGGTCTTGCCAAGTGGGGATGCCAGCGGATCAATCTGTAGACAAGATTTTATAAGTTTAACTGTTCTGTTTTTCCTGAGGCAGGGCAGGTGGCCCAAGCGTAAGACTGGGTGGGCCAGGCTTGTGATTAAGTTTGTTAGGTCCATGCTGCCCCCCCCGGGGAGTCGGGCCTGGTGTCAACAGGCTACCTGAAGCCTGAGTGTGTGTGTTACAGGGAGTAGTATCTGTACAGATGACGTTCATGTACCTGGGCCTGTTTCATAAAGCAAGCATAATATAACCATAAGACATAATGCCCCGTATTGGAATCTTTTGTTATAATAGACATTTGCTGCAATGCATCATGGGAGCTTTCTTTGGATACCACAAGATTAAACACGGTGGGGCAGATGGATAATCAGTTCTAAGCCCTGCAATGTGTGGATTCCCAGCTCCTACAATCTGATGATGAAAGAGGACTTTTCTATGGGCCAGAATGGAAGCCTTAGGATATTAAGCAAAAAATGTGTGAGAGCTTTACTGCTGTGGCCGCTAGCATGTCCTTTTTGTCTGTGTGAGGCCGCCGTAGTCTTTCCTTCCCATGATTCCTTGTATGCAGGGATCCACCTTCCTGTCTGTGTTGCTCTCATCCATCGCTGTGCCCCTCTACTCCCTGATAGTTGCCCTCACTTCCTGCTTTGGGGCAATCTGCTCACCTAAGGGATACTAATTAAATCCAAACTATAGATACCCCCACCCCTGAATCCACTAACCCTGCCCAACCGACAACACCCCTGCCACCATGTCACAGGGGGTCAGCTCTTTGATGGTCCCCAGCTCCCCTTGCAGGTCTTGTTGGTCACCTTAGTTGTGCTCGGGGGGGCTACAGGCTACAGTTAAGTGATGCCCCCCAGTTCCGAATGGGGTCAGAGGGTAAATTAGGCTGGAGCCCCGTCTGACAGCAGAGACACGAATGCGCCTGAGTAACTTTCCATATGTGCGCACAAGCATCTAAAGGCGGGCTTATTAAAACAGGGGTCTGTCCCGCGGGCCCCATAAGCACAGGCTGGGGTGTGACAGGCCAAACCCTCCGAGCAGAGTTAGCAAGACCTGGACACCTCAGAGCCAAAAACCTTTTTGCTAATCAGGAATTTTAATCGTCGTCCTCAAATTTGCGGTTTTCACTCTAATAAGGATGCGCAGCGGAATCCTTATCGACTCTGTCTTGGGTAATCGGCTTGTCCGGCAGCACAGGGTCGCGCCTCTGGCCATTTGGTGGCGGTTTTACGCCCTGGGACAGGGGGAGCTGACTGTCAGTCTGTCTGAAATGCCACCCCCCCCTTGATATTTTACGGCCCTAGGTCACCTGAAGCGGTATTTCACCCCCCTGGCCCTCAGGCTCTTACATAACACGTCTGGCTGGGCGCTACGGCAGCCTAAATCAGACGGCGGACGGCGTGCCCTGACACGTTTACGGCGCCCGAGGAATCGCCGACATCCGCATGTTTCCTGCCAGCTCGCCCCCCCCCCCCCCCCACTCACTTTTACTGGGTCAGAAATTGCTGAAATCTTAAAGAAGGAACTGACGTAAGGTACCTAGGATGAAGGAATGAGAGAGGCCAATGGAGGCCGCAGTGCATGCTGGGAAGTCTTACCAGAGTCTTGGAATTTCAACAAATAAAATCAGGGTTACAGGTTGTCGGCATTGGAGGCAGCTTATATCCTATACCTGAAATGACACCCCCCACAAATAAAAATAAAATAAAAAGGCCGCAGAATTGAGGGGTGCCTTGCGGGGCCGAGCGACACCCCACATGCCCGGCACCGTGCTGAATCAGTAATTACCCTGCCCTATAAAAGCTGAAGTCTCGCCTAACATGGCGACCCGGCGGGGGCTACTGGGCGGGGGGCGCACTGTCGCCACAGGAAACGCAGCACAGCCATCCGCCTACATGATAACATAGATATATAGCAGCAGCACAGATAAGCTAAACGTGTATACTTTGCTGAAATTGTCAATAAAGAAAGAGAATTACGATGGCTGTATATGGCTATTCCTGGGTGAAATGCGATGTGCTTTTTTAAAATTCATTCTGCCTGCATTTGTCGTGACTGGAGGGGAAGTCGGTAAACAAACAGGGTGGTAGGTATTCCTGGCCCCTCCCACAGTGCCCCTGTCTGCAGCCCTTAAACAGCTCGTGGCTGTCAGGTCTCGGCATCTGCATTTTATAAAATCCTCAGCTCCGTACTGGACGCCCGTGACAAAATAAAACCTTACAGATTTTGGCGAGGCCATGTGAATTTTAATACCACGTGACAGCTTCTGGATCACTTCAACTGCCTCAGAAATGAGTGAAACGTTACGGAGAACACTGCTGTAAGGTAACTAGGGTAAAGAGACGACAGACTTGGGTGGCTGCAGTGCATGCTGGGAAGTCTTACAGAGACATGGGAGTTCAGGGGAGTTCAGGGAGTACACACTATAGCCACTGCAGACAGCCGATATCAATATTATATTAATAAACCTACTAAACTTCAATTCTTAGTAAATACTGAATAAAATTTAAACTTGTAAACTGTGTAAATTTAGAGAACAATTAGACAGAGCTTAGGTTAACCTCCTGAGACCCAAGGAAGAAAGTGTCCTTCAATTTTAGGTTTTTTGTCTTTAGAGGAAATAAGACATCTTACAATTTAGATTTTTTTCAAATCTATTTTTATTTTTAATTTCACAGCATGTCCTCTTTAGTGTACAACAGGAATAAATATGTTTCCTTACATCAGTGAAAAGATAGATGCAAAAACAAAATGTCCACTGCAATGGACATAAATGAATGGGTGGGATCTCAGGAGGATACTGTAGACCAGACCTCCAGAGGATGCTGTACTGTCACGTAAGCGATGTGAAGTCATAATCCAACTAAAACCACAAATAAAATGTATACTCAGGTTACTTTTGCCAGTTAATTCAGTGAAAATAACAGGAAATCCTCAGAAGACCTGAGATTTTCATCTTGTAAAATAAGACACTTAATATGGAGCCAAAAATAATCAAACTATAAACAATGGCAGAAAAAAAAAAACCTTGAATAAATTACTATTTGAAATGTTGCCCAGCCTGAAAAGATACATTCCGTCCAGTTATCAGACTATGACTTTCGGGATTCCTGTAGCATAAAACCAGTTACAGTGATTCATTAAAACAGGTAGTATTCATGCTCTCTGCCGGAAATGAAAGGTACGTGTGTGTGTGTGTGTGTGTGTGTGTGTGTGTGTGTCTCTGTGTACCAAGGGACTGGGGAGAAATGACCAAACAAATTGAAAAGGGGCATTAGAGTGGGCTTCCTTCAGGGGGGCTCTGACAAAGCCACTCGCGACATAAAAGGCTGTAAAACTGGCAGAACAATTTTCAATAAGCGGACATATTATGGAGGGGGGCCGGGGGGGGTGATGCAAACAAAAAGACACAAGGCTATTGTTATGTAGTCAGTGCCCCTGAATGTGATTTATCTAAGGCCCTAATGAGACTGGAAGTCCCTTATAGAAAATGGGTGGGGAGCCACTTCTCCATCCAGCGATATCCATCTAAATGTGTTCAGGGGGTTTAGTTTAATGCTCATTTTTTTCCAAAAATAGTGACACACTGAACGTCAAGCTGCCGTTTATCAGTCCAGGCCTCCTGCAGCGCGTTGATGCTCCCTGTCCACTGCAGTCACACCTCAGTCTGCCGCTGGGTTCATGGTCAGTGCCTGCAGATGTTCTGGGGAGCTTCGGGTGGATTCAGGACCACGAGGACATGGTCGGCTGGATCTCTTCTAGGTGAGACACCGAGATGCCCCCTACAGAGGAATCTCAGCCCCTGAACACAGAGCACTGTTATTCATAGCAAACTCACCTGGGGTTTGGCGTGGGGGGGGAAGTTGGGTCACAGACTGATTACAGTGGTGTCTGGGAAGGAAGATCATTCCGGTGCTCAGAAAGGTTTGTTTCCCCCCCCCCCCCTCCCACTTACATTGATCATAACAAATCACTCAGGGTAGCCACTGAACAAAGTACCTGATCACGACTTACATACATGGTACTCCATTAATAACGTGTATTGCATTTATGGTTAGTGCTACTAGACGATTAATTAAACTCCTTCCTGGAATCCTGTGGATGATATTACCATCATGAGGTTTAATGAGGGCTGCCACTAACCCACAGACACTTCAGCTTTAGGCTCAAATTCCTGAGGTTCATGGCATCAATCCAACCAGTCAGGCTTGACTGGACATTGAACTGAAATCTTACACAACACATGTACTGGCCCCTAGGGGGCGCCACAACCAGCTCCCGGAGCCCGTGCAGGGCCCAGCAAGCTGCTCTGCAGAGGCAGCGGGCTCTGTTACGCGTGGGCACCGTCGGATACGGGCCGCCCACAGCGAGGGCTTCCCCTTTCCCCTTTCTGCAGATTGCTAGCAGATGCAGGGTGGAGGCCGGTGGTGTAAGGGTGGTACCATCATCCAACTTAAACATTTACACTCTGCGATTCAGGCCCGGGACACTCATTGTGCGAGGCGCTGATGGTGCTGTCCACCCCAGGTCCGACACCGCAGCCACGTCTGCCCCCGGACCGCCTGGGACAGGGGTGGGAACATCAGTGACCCACAAACCCTGGGAGCTTCTGCTCCTCTCTCAGACATTCGTCACTGTCAGCACCTGCAGACTCCAAATACTAAACTAACAACCATGCAGCCCTTTCATTGTAGCACAGCTTTCTACAGTCGTGTATTGAAAAGAGATGATGATTCTCGTTGTGGAGTTTGGCCAGTGAGACAGAGAGTTGAGGAAGTCGATGACCTTCTCCCATTAATCAGGAGCTATCCTCCGTGGCTGAATAGAGGGGGGGGGGCAGGAGTATTTCACTGAGGAGTGACTGGGTTTGGTTGTGGAAAGATAAACCCAGAAGCAACTTAGGACCAAGACAGATAATCTCAGGAATGAGACAGTAAGTGGTCGTCTACGTTGCCAGATGAGTTGACTGGCGCTCCATCCATCCATCCATCCATCCAGTACGGGTGATCACAATGATCCCAGGATGCACAGGACATGGGGCGGGGGGCAGGGGAAACCCAGGCCCTCCCTTCTAAAAAATCCCTGTTTAATTTGCCAGCGTAATTTAGGTTAAGTGACCTTCTCAAGGACAGCAAGGGGAGAACTTTCCACTACTCGGAGGTGACCTATGGATGCCACGGGTCTCGCTGTTACCTCATTACGGGGTTTGAGCTGAGGGCAGCCGGGATTAAGAAGGGATTCCACCGGCTCAGCAGCCAAAGTGCTCGCTGGGGTCTGTGCAGTTTCAGCTCTCTCCGGGTTTTTGTTCCCCGTTCACAGATTGATGCACCTGTCCGGAACCATCGGGGAGCACAGCCGTGTCCCTCTCCGCCCGTCCATGCAGAGCGATGGCCTTTCGTTACACCACCCCCCCAACCAGATTCCCGTGTTTTCCTTGTGTGGGCACCACCCGGAGCTCCGTGCTGCTGCTGGGCCCCCCAGCAGTCAATAAATCCCGGGTTCCTCACACAGGAGTGGTGACAGCCCCCCCAGCGGCACACAACCCCCCCGGCGGCACGGCCCCACGAGCAATTAGGTGCTGCTGACGAGGCCCGCCAAAAAAAAACCCCAAATACTCAAATACCCAATGGGGGGGGCTCAGATCAGAGCCCAGATCCAGCTAACAAGTGCCAAACAGAGTCCAGTACCAGTATTTTCCAGAACATTCTTTAGGGTATTCTACCTTATGGGCATCTGAGAAATCTACTCTTCTACTACTTCATACTCTGGTTCTCTTTGCTGGGGGGGGGGGGGGGGGGGGGGCGGTTGGTTTCTGTGTTTTTCACATGCCCTTGCTCTGCCCCCCACCTGTATATATCAAAATGACAACAAAACAGCCAGTGGGCCCTGTCCTGTGCTGATCATGCCCCCCCCCCCCCAGCTTCTATGGGTCAGATGCTGCCCCCTCCAAAGTGTAGGAGGATGGCGGGCAAGGCGGACACTGTGCAGACCCACCAAGCACACTCCATAAATTACTGACCCCCCCATTGGTTTGCAAGGGCTAAGTGACAGCAGATTGACAGGCGTGTGGACGAATGACGGGACAACTGCCATCTGTTCTCACCTGCCTGGCCGATAAGAACCGGCTTATAGTGTTAACGGAATAATTTAGACTGCAAAAAGAAAGAAGCCACTAGCCATATACTTTCTACAGCAGTACCATTCTTTCACCATATTAACTTTTTTTAGAATATAAATACTTTTGAAAATAAATACTGTGTGTTGTAATTGCTAATGTACCATACGCACTGCAAAATAGTTTCCAAAAAAAAAAATCCAGAGAAAAAAGCACACAAAACACTTCGGCCAGAATTTGCCATGGCCGATTACGTAAACATTGTCAGTCTGGGGTATCGCATCAATCACGCTTTGTCAGGCACGGGGCGAATGTTGTTTAAGATATCCTGGAGTCTCTCACGAGAACGCTGTGAATTCATCTCAGTCAGACTGAGGACACTATTACCCATACGCACTTCATAACACAGGCATTAATAAACAGCACGAAACGAGATGAGATTTAGATTCCTCAAAAGATCAAGATAAAAGAAAACGAGAGGAGGGTGAGGGAGAGAACCCAGCCCGTCTGCGTTCAGCGTCTGTGATCACAGCTTGGCGTGGAGTGAATCATCGTCTCCCTGATTCAAATCCGGACGCTCTTGGGAGGTGCAGTCATCTTATATACCCAACGTCCATAACAATATCATAGTTCATTCAGTGCCCCGGAATACTGGAAATGTGGGTTAAATTCAGGGATTTGCTTGTTTCTGTGATCATGGTGCTGGTTTCTTTGAGGGAGAACTTCATGGAAGGCCAGATAAGGTCACACACAAACACACACACGCAAAAACACACCCTCTTCGTCCTTGTGGTGGGAACCCACGGCAAATTCTGTGCAGTTCATCAAAGTGTTACTGCAACTGGCTTACTGCCGCAGTGAAGACAGCATGAATTTGGAAGATCACGCTATACATTCATTGCTAGATCGGGGGTGTCCTCCAGAAACTGCTTTATGGCTCTGCTCCAGCGCCATCGTCCAACTAACTGCGCTTTCATTAGGGCTGTTGAACAAATAACAATGTTTGGAGGTTAAATACAATAAAAGGAAACACATTTCAGTTCAGGGAAATTAAAGAACTGAATATTGGTCTTCATTTATGAATACAATGAAATGTATAAATATACTGTATGTCACCCCAACTGTACTGAATTAGTGGTTAAGGAGGATGGATGGATGAATAGATGGATCGTATTGGTGGGTTTTTCCAGACTGAATCCATCAATTTTCAAGATAAATCAGGGAGAATGTGTGATTACTGGAGATGTTTGAAAGAAAAAAATAAACTTAAACTTAAAACTTTACTAAAGTGTGAATCTCCTCGCCAAAGATGGACTCAAAAAGCATTTTAAGACATACAAACACTGTGTATCGGTAAAATTTGATCCATAGACCTCCCTGACGTTGCCTGAGGAGGAACAGGCAGACGTGCCCGCATGAGACCGGGGTTCGAGCGGCACGGGGCTGGGCATGGATTCGGATGAGCGGTAGGCTGCATCATGGACGGGGCCCATGCGTGAATGAGACGGGGATGCCCAGAGCAATGACGAGCACAGTCTTGTTTTGACTAAAGCGCATTGTAGCCCCCCCCCCCCCATTTCCAACCGCCAGTCATGCCACATGGCATTACTTATTTCAGACATGACAGCCATCATCAGCATCCCTCCCCCCCACTGACAAGGTCGAGGTCAATGGCGTCTGTTGTGTCGGCACTGCCGCACCGTGACCCGGCATGCCCGGCAGCGCCCGCTAACCACCGAGGCCGGGCCTGACTCTCGCCGAGTCTGGGTTTCTGACGCAATTATCCCTGCAGCGTCCTTGGCTGCTAAGCCTATCGGCTCGTTGTGGACGCCGTTTCTAAATTACATCCAAGAAGGTTTGCTTTGGCGTCTGCGAATTCTTCAACGAGTAAAAAGAGAATAAAAGAAAGAAGGGATTAAAGATGAATGCAGGCCATCCTGCATGGATGCTGGTATAAGGCCTTCTCCTTCTCTAACAAGCCCCAGCTGTTTCCTGGGGACTTTTCTGGTATATTATTGCTGAACCTGTTCAGTTCTGGAAAAACGAAACACTTGACAAATCTGATTCTTCATCATGGGATTTGTGTGCGTTCTGGATGGGCTGAGGTCCAGAAGCTGTCCGGGGTGCTTCACAGGTGTCCAATGAGCCAAAGAACCGAGACGGATTGCAAGGCTTCAGGAAGGCCTGTCGCTTTAATGGATGATGCTGTTGAAAGTCACCCCAAAGAGCGGGCTGGGAGATACAGAGTCTGACACCAGAGCTGTGACCCCCGCGACCCCCCCCCACAGAGATGACGAAAGGCGGGACAAGCCGTGCCTTCTCCTGCAGCTCCAGCTTCCCAGTGGAAGTTCTGCCGCTTGAAGACCAGCCCGTGAGTTGGACAGGTACCCCTTCTGAATCGGAGCTCCTCACGAAAACAGGATTGCGGCTGGAGAACAACAGGAAGCAGAGTTATTCTGGAAGTGGTCGTCACGGTTACAAAATGGCGGGAGATGGAAGGGTGTGGAAATAAGGGAAGCTTTTCCAAGAAGAAGGGTTCCTAATGGGATTCCAATGGAGCAGCTGGTACGCACAGGCCCAGCCCAGCCCGGCCCCCCGAGGCTCCTCAGATGATGGCCCATTGAGAAGAACAACAAGGTTTGTTTTGTCTCACATGTTCTGTCCTGCAAAGCCAATTCGCTCGCCTTTGCGTCCCAGACCCTGGACTTTCCACCGCTGGGCTGTCAGTGGGCTTGTCCGAGCGAATCGGAAAACCAGAGTCCCGAGTTAGACCGGGGATACGGATTGGGTCCGGAGGAAGACTAAGGAAAGAGGTAGGGAGCTCGCACCTGGGTACACATCCATGTCTCACGGCGGCTGCTTGAGCCAGAAATTGCTTCCAGAGCTGCAAAAATGTCTGGTTTTCACAGGTGTGGGGGCACCTTCACATACCAGTATGACAAAGTCATGCAGCCAATGGGACACACCACTTTCCAAATTTAAAATGAGTCATACGACTGCTTCTTCGGTCTAGACGTGACTTCTCTGGATATGAAGAGATGAAAGAGCTGAAACTTATTTCCCTTTATGAAAAGTACATACGTGATAGACCAGCAAGATAAAACTGCAACAGAATGCAGCACAGGAGGGTATGACTGATTAGATAGAAAACAAACCCAAATGAGCAGCCATCTAAACCTACTTATCCATATTTCACTAGAGCTTTGTTAATCAGTGTCCATAAATCATAGCTATAGCCTAAAATGCTTTTAATGTTGAGCTAAATATAACAATAACGAAAATAACTATTAAAAAATTAAACTTTGTCAGATGCCAAACTACAGCGAAGCCTGAATAGGACTCGAAGTGAAAATACCATGTTTTGGCGGGACAGTTCACTCCGCAGGCCTTACCTCCAGCATCGTCATCGCTCCTTGAACCTAACGACCTCTTGCTTATCGTTATAAACGTGTCAAAGGAAATTGCTGCGGGCTGGAGTTTATTTATACCCGCTGGGGTTGCGCTGCGGGGTCAGCCTTGGAGCACGAAATGCAACTTGACCGACGCGGACGCAAGACCCGCGAAATCGGAGTCCGGATCTGCCTATCATGCCCCCCCCAGCAGAACAAGGAATCTGGTGTATTATTAAAACCCCAAACACTATACATGACACATAACATGAAGAGAAGTCGTTATATACCCTTGATTAATGTTATTATGAATTATTTAAGAAAGCGTCGGGTTAAATCACTGAACAAATCCGCTATAGGCGCATTAAGGCAGAGCGCGCGCCGTAAATATGTCATGATGTAAAGCGGCCAAGCATGCTGCTAAATAAAATACCTTTGAAGGGACGCATGAAGTAAACTTCCGGCTTTCCTGTGTGCCTGCCTTCAAGGTCCACAGCTTTGTAAGTGTTTGTGACTTGGTAGTTCATAACTTATTGCAGTGACATCACCTCTGAAAATAGGAGCATTTTTCACCTTGTAGTGTATTGCAGGAAGAAGCCGGAGTTGATTATGTCTGGCACACGACAAACAAAGAGAGGGCGGGGAGACGGGGACAAATGCCACGTTTCTGAGTCCGTCTCCGATGGAGGCTGTGACGGGGCCGCGGCGCATTCCTGTCCGGCGCTGTCACCTCCCGGCGCTCCGCTGGCGTTTCTCATGGGACTGTCGCAGCCTGGCCAGCGATCGGGCTCCACGCTTCCTTCCCCCAGCCTTTGTTGGCTTGCTGTGTGGCTTTTGGCAGGTGTGTTTTCTGCGCCTAGGACTGTCTGTGATTCACGGCGGTTTGAATGCGAGGAAAGGACAAAAGGGGAGGGGGGGGGGGGTTACCCCGGCGAGACGTGCATGCGACACATCTGTGACGGCCCGTGCAATGTGGATAAACTGAATGACAGGAAAGGCGGAAAAAACTGGATGATGTTGTTTGTTAATAAGCCAGTGATGTATAAATCTATTTCAGTAACGAATGAATGTAAATTCCAGTGAGTTAATGAGAGAGGTACGACGTATTTTCTATTTTGATGGCATGAAACACTTCCACCCTGCTGCTGGAGAAAAACGTCTATTGTATTACACGATTCACAAATATGCATCCACCCATCCATCCATCTCCTAGTCAGTGTCGCGTTACACCAGCTAAACGAAAGTTTATTGCATCTGTCACCTTTTGAATAAACGTGCTTAAATATTATCGTACGTCTCATGATCCCCCACATGCCGCAGAAGCGTCTCACATATGTCTGTATAAAAACGTTTAATTACTGTACTATGAATTTGAGCTATTCTCTGGGCGTTTCTTTTAAACCATTTCATGCTTCTTCAGTCCTAATATTGACTGCAAACAAATCGGACGAATGCTTAAGAAGACCGTGTGCGCCACCTAGTGTGGATTTATTATAACTGCCAGGGACTCTACCTAAGAACTAAGATACACGTCACGTTTTAAATATATGCTGTGTCAGAAAGTTCGTATTCAATCAAATAAATCGCTGTGGTACTTTTGGACTAAATTAAGAAAAAAAAACAAAACAGTGCCCCTCTATGTATGCTGTATATTGCTTTGGTGAGTTCAAATGTCTGCAAAGCCCAAATAATGAGCTAGGACTGGTAAGAGCCTAAATCTATACTTATTCTGGCACAAAAAGTTACGTAGAAAAATGTAAAAAAAAATGTATTATATGGGTCTTTCCAGACACAAGACCTCTATAAATACCTCTATAAATACCTCTAAAAGGTATTTATATATTGGTGTGGTTTATAAATCGTATTTTATTTATACATAACGCAAGAACACGATTGGGAAAAGTGCAAGTGATTTTTACAACAGTGAAAAGGGGATGGAAACGAAGCGGGAATTTTTGCTGAACACATAGCCATACATTGTCGTTGCTTCTCTTTTGTGTAGTTTTTCCAGAACAAATCGGACAATGAACAGCGTACAAGGCGACAGAAGACATTTCCTCCCGGCTAAGTCACATTGTATTTCATTGTGGGAAAATTATAAAAGGCCTATTGAAAATGTACCTAGGCATATGCATTGTGTAAGCCTATAGAAAAAATATATAAATAAAAAAAGTTAAACATTTTGGTATGATCTCAGTATCATTTGTTGGCGCAACAAAGTTTACTCGACACTTCCTCGTTAATTGTCCCTTTATCGGGAATCGCACCATGATCTTTAAAAGCTGACCGCGGTTAAATTAGCCTCATATTCGATATTCAGTTTTCAGGCTTTAATTCCTTTTAATGGAAGTGAGGTAGGATGTTTTAATGACATAATTATGATGTCCAGTAAAGCAGCCGTAGATACATTTCAGAACACCTCGGTTTTTCTGTAAGAAACCCCTCACTCAAGACGCAAAATGCTTAAAATCGATAGTAGTTTTCATTTAAGGGTGTGCACACTTATGCAACCAACTTATTGAACGATTTTAATTATATATATATATATATATTTTATATATATTCCCCCCTAACAGATTTGTTTGTTTTTCAATTGAATTGTGTCACATTAAAGGTGGGAAAGTTTTGAAATGATTTATCGTGGTCTCATTTTATTTACATCACAAAAACATGGAATATTAACAGGGGTGTACACTCATTATATCTCCACTGTATAGGTCTACATTTTGGCCTCATGGAAAATCTAAACCCCTCTTCACGGCTCACAATAAAACCTAAAAATGACCATTTGTTTTTGGCATTCGTCACTCAAAGCGCTCTGGCCCTCTGGCGCAAAGGACACCTCTGCGGGGATGTCATTGATCCTCAAGAAAAGCACACATATGTACTCGCGCTGTTTATCCTCCGCTTTATCAGCAATCGGCACATGTTGCGCCCAAACACTTCTTTTGCCCCAGTACGGGGAGCCATTTGCCCCCCTCCGAACGCGGCTGACGTTTATCCAGCATCCGCTTTACATAAACCGTCGTCTGCTCCTCTGTGTTCGAGAGACCTTTAGGTTGATTACAGAAAATGAAAATATCCGTAAAAAGACTTTTAGGCCTAGGTGAATCAATTTTTAGAGCAGTGGACAAAGAATATTGTTGTTAGATATTAATATGAATAAAATTTGAATGCACTGATGTATGATCAAATTTACACAATAGGGTGGTATATTGGCATATTTTCAAATATTATTATTATTTCACACATGAATCTTTTTCCAGTGTAACTGTCTAGGATTCTCCATGAAAATATCTATCATGCGCGTGTAATTGTGGGATTAGCCAAAATAAGCGGAAGATGGATGAATGGATGGATGGATAAATAGGCTACAGACAGAAATCTATGGCTCCTATATTTAAGGAACGTGGACTCTTGATAACGTGTAGTAATTGTGGTCGGGTGTACCTTAAACAGGTGAACGTCGCCTAGCGCAATGTCCTGGTAAAACGTCGCCGTTAATCAGATAAGTGTAAATTAAGATAAATCACATTCCGTGCAGTAAATGTATCATTTAGAGGGCCATCGGTTTTGTCAACAGTGATCAGGATTTTGCATAACCCCTTTATCTCGCAGCCAGGTTCGCGGTCACGCCGAGCTCTGTCCACGGTTCTGAAACCCAAAGCAGGTCATCACTGAGAATAGTTTGCTCTTGTTTGTCGTGGTAAATGTGCCAATTGATGTCGCCCTCAAGTGGAAAATCCCCCTTTTGAACAGGGCAGCGATCTCACTAATCCTGTCCATCAACATTTTGTTCACACCCCTGACGGGCATGATTGACGATAATCCGTCGCTTGTTTAAAAGAGACTGAATAGATCACTACCTTGATATCATTTAGCCATTAATCTTCTCAAGGATTGCCAGAGGCAGCTGTGGTATCATGGAGACGAGAAAATACATGCTTTAGACGGGTAATAATGAGTATATCTTTGTTTTCATTTGCGTCAGAGATGTAGTTTTTTTGTTTACTTTGCTTTTTCGGTAAGGGGACTGGTGGCATACTGATAACAGACATGGAATTCTGCAGAAATCAGTACTCAGTGTCCTTATAAATGTCCAGCTGATGTCGTCATGGGGAAGGACAGACAGCTGATCTACCTTGTAACGTTCAATTCTGAAGCACCTTCTCTGTGCTTCTCCGGTGTAATTTTCATAAACAGTATTTGATTTTGGATAGATGACTTAAGAGAAACACCGAATAAATTTTACAGTCCTTGAATAACCTTTTTACCACAAAGCAGTCTTTTAAACAATACGTTAATAAAATGTCTAAATAACGGCTCTTTCAACGAACAATTGATAATATTACAAATAATGGAAACATGTTTGAAAACGGCTGTGCATGTTCCCTTGGATGACAAAAGCTGAATTTCTGAATATAGGGTAACTCCCGCTTTGCTTTTAAGTACCGCGATCAACGCAAAATGTGTTGTTATCTTGTCAAACGGAGGGATTGCCCTTTTTGCATTGGTTTTATTAGAGCGCTATAGGCCTATATGCAAAACGTGGCAAATTTATGGAGCTTTAAAAGTCCCCATTGTTCCGGTCGGTGTCAGCGCAGGATTAAGAGATAGACGCACCACAGACTCCCGAAGACCAGAGGCCACCCGCCGCTAGGATGTTACTGCGGCTCTGCTCCGTCCTGTCACTGTTAATGAGACCGGCGTTCTGCCCCAGGGTGTCCTTACTGGCGCTCCCCCCGGAGCCAGAACGGGCCATGGTCTCGCAGGCGTTGAAGAGGTTGCACAAAATATTTAATATTGGAGACAAGCCGCAGAACTACCTGCCGCACAAAAAGCCGCCTCAGTTTATGGTGGATTTATTCAACGCAGTGGCGGATCACAATGGCGTGACAAGGAACCCGAGGATTTTGGAGGGAAACGTGGTTCGAAGTTTCGAAGACAGAGGTGCGTTCGATAAGATTCGAACCAGGCTTCAGCACTTTATACGTCCTTTAGAGATAACCGGTTACACGTTTTTAAAAGGTCAATTTTTTTATTCGCAGTTTACTTCGATCGGAAATTTCATTTCTTCAACTTGTCGTCGTTCAGCAAGAGCGAGAGAATGATTAAAGCGGAATTCCGCATGTTCAGGTGCAAGCGGAATTTTTTTACTGGAAAGTCATATAGTGCACATTTTTATAAAGTAAGTAGACATCATGTGTTTAAATCACTGACATCTTTGAATAGTTCTGCTTTATTACTTAATTTGTTGTTTAATTGATTCATTAATTAGGTCGACGTTTATGAAGTCCCAGAAAACAGGATGTCACCTTGGCAGGGAGACCTGATAAATTCACGGTTTTTGCCTCTATACAACCAAGGATGGGAAGTGTTCAACGTTACAAAAACTGTAAGACCACATTCTGTGTATTACTGCCGAGTTTGGCTTAGTATGATTGTCAGTAGGCTACTACACCATACAGTTAGCAGTCGGGCTGACGCAGCGGTTAGCACTGTTGCTTCTGGGACCAAGGTTCAAGTCTCCACCATGGCTGCATGTGTGTGGAGTTTGCATGTTGTCCCCGTCTTGTCGTGGTGTTTCCACGAGGTTAAGTAGAGTTATCAAATTGCCCGCACGTGTGAGTGAACTGGGTGTGTGTGTGCGCGCGCGCACCCTGCCATCCTGGGTTGTTCCCTGCCTTGGACTCGTAGTTTCCCGATAGACTATGGACCCCCCGCGACCATAAACAGGACGAGTGGTTACAAAATATGGATGGATGTGACTGGTAGCCACTAATTACTTACTAATTGCTTACTAATTGCTGATCAACATCAAATGATGTCATAGTGATTTCTCCATAGGGCCCGACCATCGAAACATTTTATTGTGTTTCTGCGTCAAAACATGTTCTGTATGCCGAGTCGCGAACCAGTTTAATTTCTTCGTTTTTTTGACCCACTACAGGTTTCAAAGTGGATTCACAACAATGACACAAATAAAGGATTTTTAGTGGTTATAACTTTACCATCCGGAAAACTTATCGAATCCCAAGTGCGCAGTGGCAGCGAGGGCAAAAAATCTTATTTGGTCATTTTCTCGGATGACGGCAGAAGAGGGTCAAACGTGAATCAGGCGCCCCCTCACGGTAAACCGTCGGTAACAGCCAGAGACCGTGGTCATGACTGTCAAACATCTGAAGTTTTTTGTTCATAAATAGAATGCCAAACCTTTTTCAAATGTTGATAAACTTAAACACAAAGCAGAAGTTAATGTGCAGGGGACTGATGATTCATTTAACGACAGATTGTAGAAAACTGTTGCAATGTGTTTGGTGAACAGGGTGGGCCATCATTCTGAAAGCAGTGGCCTGGATTTTGGTAATTTCGACTCGACCAGCCGCAACCTAGACATGGGTGTGATTTCTTTTTTGTCTTTTTAGGGCCTGGAAAGTCACCAGCAGCGGAGGAATTCAGCGACGAGAAGCCTCCAGAGAACAAGAGGCGGAAGACGCGGGCAGCGCCATACTACACCAAATGGCAGTCGATGACGTGTCAAAGGCAGCCTTTGTACGTGGACTTCGAGAAAATCGGCTGGTCGGGTTGGATCATTTCTCCTCGGGGTTACGACGCATACCACTGCAAGGGGTCGTGCCCGTTTCCGCTAGGCGAGAGTCTCAGAGCCACGAACCACGCCACTGTGCAGTCCATCGTGAACGCGCTGAAGCTGTCCCCGGACGTGCACGCACCGTGCTGCGTGCCCGACAAACTCCATTCGATCAGCCTGCTGTATTTCGACGACGAGGAGAATGTGGTTCTCAAGCAGTACGACGACATGGTGGTGGTCAGCTGTGGCTGCCACTAACCAGGAGGGCGAGTCTTGCAATGTGAATCGCTATCTAAAGAGCTATTTTAAACAACCTTTGAGTAGAACCACACCCTATATGAATAGTCACACACTGTATATGTAAATTGCCCTATTTTTGTGGAATAAATTCTTCCGCTTGAGATATACTGTGGGTCAGTACAAAACAGCCTCAAATGTTCTGCATCATACGCTGCACCCATGGACGGAATTGGGGGGAGGGGGGGACGAACAACTTTGGGCCCCGCACTAGAGGGGGGGGGGGGGGGGGGGGTGCTGATCAAAATTTCCACCCCATTCATTAAAGCGTTATAATCCATCTTAAAATTTGGCCGGTCAATCCGCCAGCGCAATAATGATTAGCATATTATTGATGCGTCGTCGTTTTTCAGTTCCTCTCCTCCAAAAATAAAGGAAATGGCACACGGGGGGGCTCTACCCTGGTCAGCCTAAAACATTCCAAACCCCTCCCTGGCGCTGCTTCTGACAAGCAACATCAATACCGACGTTACCATGAAGAGCGCACACCAGTCATTCTGCAATCACACACACTCAGCTGCGATGAGCTTAATGTTAAGGGTAAAACTGATACTACAATATGCCCTCAAAACACCCTAACGCCTCCTGGTTTGAAGCTGGTCGCTCATCCTGCGAGAACCACCTGGGTCGCTTTAAATTAAAGAGAGAGGTACAAATCAGACTTGAAAAGGAAAATATGATGAGATCTCTCCCCATACAATTGGGAGGAATTAAAGACAAACCTAATATATAACCAAGGATGAACATAACTAGTGCGCAAGTACTTGCATTTGCGCTGATATGAAAACAAAATATAATGCATTTTAATCTGTATATGCTAACTCTACTTCATTTGCGGTATACAGGTTAAAGTGCAAGGTTTTTTCCTTGTCACAGCAGCGCAAATGCATATACAATAAGTACGCATTTGCGCTTTTACAAACAACAAAACCTCTGCCTAATAGCGACTTCTGGACCACAACCATAAACAGTTGCGAGCGGCACCCTCACATCTCGCCAATAAAATAAATAAATCTCTGTAAAAATCGCTGTACAAATTGCTTAGTTAGATCTCTCGCCTTTCATACATCCTACCTCGAAGCAACCGAAGTTCCCTTCTATACCTTCCAAACTGGGCGGTCCTGCGCTCCCCTAAACTACTCACACGTGCAGCCAGATGTAGGTGTTAATCCAACAATATTAAAAGTCAAAAGACGGTAAGGATACAATACAAAATGTCATGAATAATTATTTCCCTGTGACATATTCATTAATGGGCACACATAATTTTAAGCATTCATTGCCAAGTCCGGCTACAAGAATGCATAAATAGCAAGTCAGCCTATTAAAGTCAAACCGTATGTTATCAGCTGGAACCTATTACGATGGGTTCATAAAATCAACAAATTAAAAATTAAATGTGTAAATGTTTCAGGCGTTGCTTACCTTATTTGGGCTTTCTCCGATCTTGTCAAATCGCCGAGACATAATGTTTACACTTTCTGCTAATTTCCCGATGCTTGCGAAATTTAGTAAAAATGATACAAACAGATATTTCCACTAGTGGGCGCCAATCCAATGACTACAGTATAATTCAGCCGCTGATGGAAAATGAAGACAGAACATCGGTGCCGTTGAGGATAAGTTAATAAAGCAGCTCCTATATGAAGGGGTATTATGAATTATTTTATTGGAATGGTTTTTACATGACAGGCTCCAGTTAGAAGATGGATGGAAGAATGGATGACTGTTTTATTTTTCAAAATATTCTTATGCATAAAACTTTGTTTCAATAAATATCCCTGCTTTATCTGTTAGTCAAAGACCTGCATTACACTTTATTTAAATAATTACATCTTCAACATTTCTACTTTACAGATGCTATAATAGAAGTTTGCAATTCTTAACATTCTTTAATAAAATGCTACATTGTCATTCTTTACATTTTAAAATACTCTTTCTCTTATGGCTATAAATACTAAAGAACAATACTGATATTTGATCACTTATATGGCTATATATATAAACTGTGCTCACTTGTCTCAGTGTTGTACTAATCCCAAAAAAAATACAGTGCATTTCAAACAAATAACTGGTTTCAGCTAATTTTCTATTGCTAAGTCATCCACTTCACCCAGTGACATGATATCCATGTTCCTAGAACTGATACTGTCCCTATCGTCACTATACAAGGATCCATCATACAGGGTGCCACGTATCCCATCAGGCCCAGTATTTTTATTGCTGTTCTGCTTGTCCCACATCTGCCTATAGAAGGTGCTATCCTCCAGATTCTTCTGACCGTTTGTGACTCTTACTGACATATTGCAGGCAAGCCCCTGTGATGGTAACAGACTGACAGGCATAGGCACAAATCCATGGTAGAGCATGTAGGGGGCTTCCACTGAAGTAGGGGGTGAGCTGGAGGTCACAGGCGACGAGGCCTCCTCAGATTGCTTTACTGGCAACTGGAGATACATTCCAGTCTCTGGATCAAAGAAGGTCTTTGTCTTGACTTGCACAGGCATGTCAACCACAAAGTACTGCCCGGAATCTGGGTCTTGCAGGACCTTCCTCTGGGTCATCGAGCAGGGTGGCACTATGGCATCGACAGCAGGGGGTGGGCTGAGCTTAGGCGCATTGCAGGACGAGGAAGCTGGCAAAGAGTCTGGCACTGGTTGCTGAGGTACCGGTGGCTCAGCGGGTGGCAACCATGTACTTGAGGCAGGTTGGCTGAGTTTTGGAGCAGTTTGATTTGCTTGGCTCTGCCTTTGTGACTTTCTATGGGAGTCCACTTTTCTGTTTCTCCTGGTGTTCAGCTTTTGAGCACGACGGAGGGCTTTTTCTGACTTGGGGGGCACAACTGGCAGGCGGCTCTGTGGCCGAGATTCGGCGGCGCTGCAGGCGGACTCCGACCTTTCGCTGGGTTCCTCTGAGCACGTGGTATCCTCTGTGGGCACAGTGCTGTCTGGCTTTTCCTCCATGCCTACCACAATCACAGCGCAACTCTCCACCTGCTCTGAAGCACCTTCTTCCTCTTCTGGGATTGGAACATGTCTCTGATGGCTCCTCCTTGGCTCTCCAGATACCTCAGGGGATTTAGCAGTATGGGGTGTTGCACTACGAGCGGACGCTCCATATGAGCGTGAGGTTAACCCAGTGCTACGCGGAAATGATGCATCCTGCAAGTGGTCCTGTTCATCATCACCCCTCTCGGACCCACTCAGGCTTTCCTTAGGTGACCCCAAGCAGAATTCCTCTGGACATGGAAGGTGAAAGGGCAGCTTCACTGTCCTGATGATCGGGGAATTCCGGAAAGTGTTGTCTTTCACTTTAAACAAAGTGGGCTTCCCCATAGGCGACAAAGGTGCTTGCGATTGGGCTTTGGCACTTTCAATTAAGCAGCGTATCCAGCCACCTTCTTCCATCTCGTTGGGCGATAGTGTGCTTTCTCCTGTCCATGAGGCTCTCCCATCACTCTGTAGCAAGACTGCATGACTGTCTTTAGCTATCACTTCACTCTTGTGATCGGTTACACTGAAATATTGCGACTCCATCATTTGCGAATCCTTCCCTGATGTATTCTTGTCCCCTTTAGTGTGCAAATCCTCTGACAGCTGTGATGGTTGTGCTTTGAAATCCTTATTCTGTGAATCAACCATTGGCAATAAGTACAAGTCCCTTGGAGCTTTTTTGGCCTCTCTGGCATGAGCCAACTGCCCTTCTGCCCAGCTGTCCTGCACTGGCATAGCGGGCACCTCTCTTTCCCCATTCGACTTGCCATTTGCCTTTCTATAAGTTCTGCCTTGACTCCTGCTTGCATGTTCCTTTGCTGTCCATTCTCCTGAAAGATCCTCATCTTTTTCACCTATAGATGCTACTTCCCACCTCCTCCCATATCCCCCAACTATACCTGCATTTTCCCTCTGACTCACACTTCCTTCGTCTGTCCCGGTAAACCCTTCTCTTGATGACTGTACCCTAGTCGCCGACCCTGCCCCTTCGGTTTGGAGACCATCAACATGCTCTTTCATACTCATGTAAGAGAGTACTTTCTGTCTGACGTTGCCTTTATCCATTGCACCCCGCCTTCCTTGCTTTTGCTCTCCATCTCGGCCCCTGCTGTCGATGGCAAAGTTATCCTTTCCAGTAGGACGTCTTCTTCTTTCAGTAACTACATCAGCCTCATCTTTCCCACTGACCAAATTTCTCTCCTTTTTGACACTCTTGGGAGGGAGAAGGGCTTGAGCTTTGCTGTTTTTATCGTAGACTATACTAGACTTGGAAAAGGTCTGTTTCAGATTACTGTTTTCTTTGTCTCTAACCTGTTCCTCCCAGTCATTCTGAGCATGTCTTGTGTTTGCCATGTTCTCCTCTCTCCTTACCTCATTTTCTTTATTTAGAATAAGTTCACCCTCCCCTGACGACAGTGCATGTGGTTTAACCCACACCGTGTCTGTGTTAGCCTGAACATTTTGATTAAGCATGTCCCCATTTACAGCTATCATATGCTCTCCAACTTCTGGCTGGTCTATAACTAGAGTCACATCATTTTCAGAGCCTCTTTTCTCTTCGCCTACTTTGGTGTTCCGCCTTTTCTGAGTTATTGACTGGTGACTTATAACACCAATGTCTGCTCTCTGTATGAGCACTTCTGTACCTCCCTCTTCTTCTCCATTGTCTACTTTCATTGCATACCTCTCATTCTTTATATATTGGTTCTGTTTTGCTGAAAAGACATGTTTTAGTCTAACTTCCTTTCTAGAATCCCTCTCTTTCCGATCATGAATCCCCGGTTGAGCATTTTCTTTTTCCCCAGTGGTCACGGGGTTTACAGTCCTATCTTCTGCTGATGGCCCCTCGGGGTTCCCACTTCCTGTCACGGCATTCAGCCTACTTCCTCTGACTACACATCCATCCAGGTACAAGTCCTGCCCCTCGCTGAGCCCTTTTTTGATTGTGTGGTTGCTTGTCTGTTTCGCTTCTTTGCCAAAAGCTTCGGAGTCTACAAAGAAATCTACTGCATTTGGGAGAGGTGGTTCCTTTTCTGGACTCTCTTCCTCTTTTTCAGTGGACCGGTGAGAAGCATTCGCCATCAATGGCCCATTTACAATCTCTTTCCCTATCAGGCCAGCTGGCCTGTATGGGTCTGGTGCCAGACATTTCTGTGGAGTGTCTCTTGATGTTAAAGGAGAGCTGACAGCGTGGTCCACGGGCTGGGCTTGGCCTGTGCTTTTGCGCGTGGCACCAGGAAAGCTTTTAAAGCTACAAGCTTCTTTTACAGCTGGGGGTGAGCTTAATGTCAAGTAGTCATCTGATATGCAGACTTCAGCGAGTTCTTTGCGATGGCTGGTCCGCACCTCACTCGGTTCCAGAGCGGGGCTGCTAACAGGCTTGCCGTCTCTGGCTTTGGGTTGGGCCACAGTTGCAGCCCCTGTACCCGACAGTTCCAAAATAGTCGGGACGCTCTTGGGGCCAGAGGAGTCTGGACTTTTAAACTTCGGTGGGTTGTATGTGCTCTTCACACGTTTCCTGTTGTCCTTGATGTTGAAAAGCAAGCTGGAGGCCATGGCCTTATAGCTGTCACGCAGCCGGACCTCGTTCGGCTTGGCCTCAGTCTCCAGCGAGGGGGCGGGGGGAGGTTTCGCCAAGGGAAATGTGTCCTTCAAGGATACCAAAGTTTTCATCTCCCGTCTGTCACATAAAGTGGGAGTCAGGAGTTTGGCGATGCCGAGTGGGGCTATACTGCCTGACATGACCAACACTGCACTCTGTGTGCCCTCCCTTTGCTGTTCTTGAGGAGGGGGCATGGTGCAGGGCCGATTGGCAGCATGTGCTTTTTTAACCAGGCTCCTGTTCTTTCTCCAGGGGACACAAGCCGTCGCCATTTCCAGGTTGCTTATCTTGTCAATAGCTTTGCCATTTTGTACGACTTTAGGAGATGGGCATCCTTTCCCAACAGCCAAATCTTTGTTTAGGTATTCAAGGGAAAGATTCTGCCTTTCAATATCCTCAGCTCTTTGTTGGTCTTTAAAAGAATGATGTTGCTCCCTGACCTCCTGGGCTTTGGATGGCTTTTTGGTTGAAGACATTAAGGCAGCTATAGCGTTCTCCGTCGGTTTCCTGCGCTGAACACGCTCCTTGAGATGGGCGTCTTCATGCACTGCCTTTAACTCCTTGTAGAGTGAGGAGTCATACCACTTTGGAAAATTACTTGTGGACAAGATGTCCGAGTTTTCAAATGGGACCTGTTTGCACTCCCTCCAAATTTGAAATGGGCTGAATTCACTATGTAGAAAGAAATTTGTGGCAACGAGCTTCTTGTGCTTGCTGGACTTGCGACCTTTGCCCTTTGAGGATTTTGTAGAGGTGGCGGCCATATCCATATTTGAGGTTTTATTACTGGAGGGTTTTTTTCCTGGTGCAATACGGCCCATCGTAAAGTTCTGTGGACAAACTGCTGTGGAGAATTCAGACAGTTCCCTCTGGATGCTCATGAGGGCTGACCTGTCCCATGACTGACAGGTTACTTCCACTTGTTTAGAGTCTGTTGGCCTAACGCCATCTCCAGCCACATGACCGTCATTCCTGGCTGTAGCGAATGCCTTAATCTGAGATGACACCTTTGATTTGCTGTTGTTCTGCACCCACATGGTTTCGATAGCACCGTTGTTCATCTGAGGGACACGTTCGTTCCGGGGCTTGACCAAATCCCCAACCGGATGCTGGAATGTTGTCGCTGTCTTGGACGTATTGCCCACCTCCCCTTTTCTGCCTAGCTGGAGTATACCTTGCATGGTTTTCTGTTCTGTGCCATTGACGTCCTCCATGAATGCCCGCTGGCGTTCAGTGGGAAAGGATGTGAGCACCGGCTCAATGTAGGCAGCCTCGTCGCCAACGCAAAGGCTCTTAAAGGCACGGTCGGTGAGGCTGCTCACTTCACGGTCCGTCTCGTCCATAACGCTGCCGGCGCAGGACGCTTTACCAAAACCATCCGGGTGCTTGCAGGACCTGTGCATCCTGGTTTTGTGGCGAACCCGCTGTTTTCTTTCCAGGCAGCTCATTTCCAACACTTACTGCTACCTGATTCAGTCGGTCTCCAGGACGTTCTGCCTTACATCGGACTGAATTTAACCAGATCGTCTCTCAAAAGGCGATATGATTTCATTTCTTTCCTGCAAGGAAAGGCACAAAAAACAGGGTGACATGAATATAGCAATGCTATAATGGAAACCCATAATCTTGTTTAAGAATATTGTTTTTTAAAAATCAACAGAACAGTAATACTCACAGAAATATATTTTATATGCATGCTAAAATGCATTAAAATATACAGTAAAATTTAATGCATATATTGCCCTTAAAGGTCAGTATAAATAAATTACATTAATCAGAGCTGCTGTTATTTTGTATAAATATTATAAATTTTCCAACAATTCTCAAGATTAATTTATGCGTTCTAAATATAAAGCATGTGAGAAAGGAGCAATAATTTACATTTTCATCCATTCAAGTCAACCACATGCATTATAATGGTCCGTATAAGAGTTAAAGATGTCTTGAATTGCATTATGAAGGTATCTGCATTGTAGATGATATACATTCATAATACATAATAATATTTATAGAAATTATGAATGTGTCCATCGATTCTTATAAACATGGCATTGATAAAACCAGGTAAACACTCTAAGAATACCATAGGCATTTTAAAAATGAATCATTACACTCTCTCCTAGGGATCGGAATGATCAGTGACCTCCTGATACGATATTATCACAATACCATGGTGCTGATTCGATATGCATTGCGATTCTGTAAGTATTGTGATTCAATGAATATCCCGAGTCTCAATACGATTTTTTCCCAATTTTTTTCTCTTTTTTATAATTTAAAAACCTTGACCATGCAAAAAAAAATGTTGAGTCATATCGCTGAAGTTTTATTCAATAGCTGCACAGCTGAACTGAACATGAGTAAATGTAGCATACTCCATGGTATACTCCAAATAATTTCCCTCCTCAAAAAACCAAAGGCAGCATTTAGGCAGCGTTAAATTAGAAGTTAACAAAAAGCTACATTTGTTGCTGTCCTGGCATAACCTGCACTGAGCGTTTGTGCTTCTCCTAACTTGTCTATCTCAGGATGATGTCTAGCAAAATGTCGCTGTATGTTCATCATATTACTTAATACTTAATACTTAATTTTTACAGGACAAAGCCTGAATACAGCATGGCTCATGTTCAACTCCTCTTTACTGTTTACTGTCCATCCACTGATCACTGTAACCACTTAATCCCAACTGGGATTGGGATTAAGGGTGCACACACTCACGGGGCCAACTTAGAGTCGTCAATAAACCTATCATACACACCTTTGGACTGTGGGAGGAAACTGGAGCCCCCATGAACACAGGGAGAGCGTGTGAACTCCACACGGAAAGGTCCTACGTCTGACCCGAGGGCCCCGTGGCACAGTGCTGCCCTTTTCTCCTTACACTGAATTTAAACCGTGGAGGAGCAACACAAGACTCTGCTATGTCATCCGCCATTTCTGTTATTGCTAAACAAAGTCAGAACGAAATTGCCTGCTACTACACAGTATGATGCGGGAATAGTTTACAGTGCACCACCTATAGGATTATAGAGGAACAGCAACGTTTCTCCACCTCAAATCCAAACACATATAAATTAGAAATTAATTTTTAAAAATCGATTGCGGAGTTAGTGTGCGATACATGAATTGCCACACAAAAGATTCACGATATATAACAATCGATTCCCCCCCCCCTCCAATCTCTATTGTCTCTCCTACTGCCCATTCTGTGATTCACTTTGTTACCTTATTCATTTTGGAGGCATATAGACAAGAATTTTTGCATACAGGGGCTAATTTTAGGCGAGAATGATGCTCCGCCTTCCGACGCTAATCCCTGGGCATATTCGTGTGGCGAGTATCGCAGCCTGAGCGCTGGTGACCCTACGATCCCGACGTGATGGGCACCAATGTGCCCTTGGAAATACCCATGTTTTTGGCTGCCAGCCCTTAGACCTAAAATGTTGATGGCGCAGGGCAGCAGCGAGCGTCCAGCCTGCCGCTGGCTCGTAATTTAAAACACATCGCAAGGGGGAGTCTAAGAGTTTCCACTTTTGAACTTGGCCACCGCTGACAGGCACCACCCCAGACCATCCTGGCGGCGGATATCAATCTGGCCAGAAGCGGGACGATTTTCCAGACCATAAATGTATTCCACGAATATTATCTGGAATCGTTCGGTGGGTTTTTAAATCTGGAAGAACTGCAAGGTAAGAATGGGTCAGAAAATCAAACTATTTCTATCACAGCTGAAGTTTTTTCACATCTATGTATCCTATTAGTAATTATAACGACAACGACAACCACAACAAAACAACAATAATAGTAACTCTATTTTTATAGATATTTCATAAATATTTATTATTATTATTATTATTATTATTATTATTATTATTATTATTAAGGGCACTGGTGCCAAGTATTTACAAAATTATGCTTACAAATTTCAGCTGTGGCATCTAATTATCAGGGTTCAAACTCTCCCCCCTGCTTTCTGTATGCAGAGCTGAGGGCAGTTTAGATTAATTAAAACTGAGTACTTGTGTGTCTGCACCAGAGTAGCTGGAGTCTCCTATAATCCCGATAGGGTAGGAGCTTAATAATAAACAGGTGGAGAAATGTGAGAGCCAGATGGATAATCAGTCATTGCCACTCAGAAAGTAGAAACCCTTTTGGATTATTGGTACTTATCACTCAGAAAGTAGCAACCCGATGAAGTCAGGAGAACGTAAAAGCAGTGGTTCTATATTTGCCCGGTTGTTTATTTTGGCGGACAGCAGTCGGCAATCATCCAGCACCCTTGAATGCAAATGAAACGTCACTAAAGCTTAAATGAGGAAAAATGACTCGCGAAACGTCACATTCTCATCTTTTGTGTCACCCAGGCTAATGCGCAAAATGTCGGGTTCCTGAAATAATGACTTCAGGAATAAAGAGGTCCATCTCAAACTACCCCTGCGGGAAGTAATGTCCCACAACACATCGTTATGGAATGCCCATCTACCTACTGAGCAGCTGAAGCAGAGGCTGAAGCAGAGGGAAGGCGTTGTGACGAAGTACAGTATGGACTTCACTATCAGTTCTTGTTACCTTCAAGAATGCCTGCAAAATATAGCACCATGTGCGGGTATTTTTACCACGGCTCCCCAACTTTCTCCTTAAGGGCCATGACAGATAGCCAAGGGGCCCATATTCTTCATCTGTGAGAACTTTAACAATCATACAGTAATTCAGTATTTCTCTTACAGTTTTATGCCAATTTTTTTGTCAAATATAGTGCTTGAAAATTTTAAATCTTGATGCACATAAAACATTCAGAAATTATAGAGGACATTTGTAAAGAGTACGTATATAGAACAATATCTCTCTCTCTTTGAAATTAGTTAATTTTATGAATGTTTTTCCTACTACAAACATTCTTTAGCAAATGCTCTTTCAAGATTTGACATTTGCTGACACACCTGACACAACTGTCAGATAAAATTATGCGCATGAATAAAAAAAATCTGCTCTCCATCCAAGAAAATCTGACCGCCATTTAAAAAAAGGTTCCAGCGATTACCATTTGACACCCGTTGCATTTTGGGTGATTTCCCCGCGCCTGGTCGCATGCAAGGTTTATTTTTACCCCACCGGCTCAGCAGTACAGTAGTCCCCAGTCTGATACGTCGCTTCACAGCAGAAGGTGAATCTAAGTCTCAGTCAAGCAATGAAAGAGTCTAGCATGAAAACAAATAGCACAATTACTGATACTGAAGGTCTACCGTCCAAAAACACCGTAATGGCACCAAAGAATCTAGATTGGACTGGAACAATGACAAACTAATAGGCTACATTCAGTTTACAATCCCGAAAAAAAACAATATATCCACACAATATGCCTACTTTCTTGTTCTTATTTCACCTTTATATTGCTCGATAATTGTGCAGCATTCCTTTGGGATAAGACTTAAATGCACTACAGATTCCCCATCGTTTATCCCTTTGGCAACACTAAAAAGTTGCAGGAACTGATTAGTTCCTCTTTCACAGGGCCTTTAATTAAACACTGAAAAGCTTCTTTACCTTTTACCGGTGTGATCCATTCTGTAGCGCTGGTCACCCTCGACGGACTTTCAAGACCATATGGATAAGGCAGTTGCTGAAAAGACGTGTAGTTAAACTGTATGGTTTTAGAGAAATGAAAAATAAAGCAAAATTTAGCAGAGACAGTCTTGAAGAAGTGACACAAAAATGAACAGGCATGAAAACCCTGAGAAACAGTTAAACCAACTCTATAAGAACCCACTTTTATACGTCAAAGTGCGTTTGTCATCAAGTAGCCTAATATTACCGGATCCGGTAATAAATAGGACCAAATACACAACAGTCCTCACCTTTACGACCAGCGGAGGGTATAATGTATGTATAATGTCTCCCTGGAAGTAGACAGGCTACCGGAGCGAACTGCCTTTCCCGACTCGCTAGTTGCTAAGCCTGCGCCCATGAGCTCATTTGTGTTTCGGCAAACAGGTGTCCAGCCTTAAAAATAACCAATTGCATCATCCGCCCCTGTGTCATCCACTCGTTATAGGAAAAGAGTTACTCTGTGTTAACCAATGGCATGTAAATACCGGCGCTGATTATGAAGGAAAGACTCTCGGCGTTTTACTACTGCGGAGAGTGCGCAAACCGGCGCGGACATCGGAGAGAAGGTGAGGTTGCCTGGACCATCATAATGAATTATAACTCAATATTTTTCGTTACAGTGCCAATACAAAAGTTTAGTACCCATGCATCCATATTTGGAGTATTAGAGTTCGAAAACCTGAAAACTTATAATCATAATCAGGAGTTCATACATCGTTTATTATATACGAAAATTATAGCGAGATTTGCAGCAATTCAGCATTTTGAGTTTACGCTTGTTATTCTCATAAACCCGGCCTTTGTTTTTTTTGCCACCAATGAAAACTCCAGAGATAAGTATGTTTTAATGATTCCAAATGGGAATTATTGAAATTTGTCTTTCCTACGCGTGACATACGCCGGCTGTGACAGAAAGAAAGGTCATTACCATATGAATTACGGGTCTACAAATAGAATTTATTAGCGGAGCACCTGTGCTGAGCTGGACGGAATAGGAGTTCGTTAATCTCTTGTCCCAAAAGAGGACTGTTTAATGTGTATTTTTAAAGTTAATTTGTATTTTGATTTAAGATACCAAAATTAAATTCATTTATGTTTTCTTGATATTGATATTGATTGATATTGTCTCGCCTAAATGCAATGTCGAGGCGCATTTTTTTTTTCTACATTTCTCTCACCGGCCTGGTACGTCGATAAGAGATGCGGTGTCTACCAATAGAATAACCTTTATCACTGATATGTCATTCTTGTAGCAGTGGTTGAGTATGTTAAGCGTCAGAATTCGAAGCAATTTGAAGATCAATAGAATTTGGTGGAATTGTTCTTGCTTGCTCTCTGAGATCACTTACCTCGGAGAGGATCACTCCAGTGACCCGACGGCAGAAATGGCTTTCCTGTTGGCCGCCACCTCATTGCCTTATTCTGGGAGAAGGCTGCGCTATAATAGGACATTGGCCTCGCAGCAGTTTCTCAGGAGTCCTGACTTCCGTGGACCCAAGGCTGTCGTTGGTGATGGACACCCACACCTGCACTAGGAGATGGCAGGAGGGCTGGCCATCATTCACGGCCGCGGACCGACTCAGCGCTGCTTGCTGCCGCCTCTTAGTGAGGGCAGGCGAGTCTGTTCCTGACTGCTCTTGGCACAGCTGGGATTCGACTTAAACTGACCGTTCCTAAGTGACCCCCCCTCCCCCCTTCCCTCCCTGTTGTTTCAGCGCTGGAAGCCAGCAGAGATGAATTACCCAGCCGCATCCACCAGCTGCACCCAGACACTCAACACGGGTGACTTAAGGACAGAAGACTCAAAGTGTGCCTTCCTTACACTAAGTGTCTGGGCGTCTCAGCATTTTCATTAGTGTTCCATTATCTACCCACTAGAATCGAACAATAAAAACTAAGTTCTTGTATGTTCTGTTTTAATACTTGGATTGTAAGGCTGACATTTGGACCACATATCTTCAACTTCATAGAGGGCCTGAAAAATATTGCATGCAGGGTAGAGTTTATGGAAGCACGGGGCACGTTTTCGGTTGGGGACCTGTTTGTGCGCGGCGAAAGATAGTCTTACCGCACAACCCAGTCGTTGGTATCACACGACCCAGTTTGAGGTCCAGGCAACAGTGTCACGGGAGAGCTCCAACCTCGCCAGACCAGGGTTATTTTAAGAAGATGGGGGGGGGGGGGGGGGGCTTCTTGCAATTCTGTGTATCACGAGTTTGCATTCTAATTTACCATTATCGCCTTCTTCACTCGAGGACACCACATTTTTACATACCCTAAGCATGGTTTTGCCACAAACAGAGTCAACAAAGTCACATAGTTCAAACGTAAAATAATTTATGGATTCATCCACCGATGTCTTTTATATTGTCTCACAAGTTGATGCAATATTACAATATCTTAACACTTCATTGAAATCTAAATTTCCGTCATGTGTCTGTCGCACGGTTTCACTCATGTTGTCATACTGGGGGTGCAGTAACTTCAGCGGACCGCGGGTGTCATCTTAAGAACACACATGCTAAAATCACAACCCAATGACGCAATGTTTGAGTGCCATGTTAAACAATGCAGCCGGATTCAGTTCATTTTCTGTTTTATTAATGGCTACATTAGACCACAAAGTAGCCTACTGCATTTTTTGTGTCGCATTTACCTGTAACCCGACTGTTTTCATCAATCCTTCTGACTTTTTACGTGCTTAAACTGAGAACGTCACCCAGATAGCACTACGTCATTGTTTCAGCGTTGAATTATAGTTAAATGCGTTGCATTATGGTCAGTGTTAAATTATCTACGTTGAAACTGAATTGATTTTTGGTCAGATTTTCAATATTGGAAAATTGATGACGGCAAAACCTTGATTCAATGTTGATATATAATGTGAAACATTGAAGATGAACGTTGTTTCAACCTTTTTGTCTGATATGGAATCGATGTCATTTCAACATATGTGTGATATCTAGGGAGAGGGGCCGTGTTTTGTAAAGGGATTGTATGACTCCATGCTACCCAGAACATAAAATGTGCTTGATTAGGTCTACAGGTCTGCAGTGGTAAGCAGTATTAAAAACAGAGTCTTGAAATGTTATCATTTGTACGACTAAGTTTAATATGCGCCATATTGCGTACAAACGAATTTCTCAGTATTTTCTTCTGACTGGAGAACCCACTGAATGTTATTTTGGTCTTGCGAAATAATGACATTACATTGACTACGCAGACCTAAGCCACACCCGAAGATTAAATTTGCAAGTCGAATCATTTGCGGAACTGACCGGCGACAACAAAAGTTGTGCAAAGCCTGATGTTACATAAGGACACGGTCTCTTCCAGCACATCACACCTCGTCACATTACCCCACATCACAGTGCTAAGCCCAGTATTAAGCGATCACGGTGACTATGCATTAACCTCAGATCATCTAATACATCATTACCCAACGTTAGAAAACAAACAACTGACGCTGCAGTTTTCTTTTACTAGACACTGAAATTTCATAACATGTGTTTGAGTTTCGCCATCTTTAGTCAAGTTGTGGAAACCGGGTCTTTTAGCCTTTGAAAGACACAATAAACTTAATTTCTTATGTTATGCACACTAAAGTTGCACCCACGAGTATTGAAGGACAAGCGGACTGAACCCGGCTCCTTTCATGCATATCTTCTCAAGCGTTTCGTGCTGTTGAC
This sequence comes from Paramormyrops kingsleyae, assembly GCF_048594095.1. Classification (NCBI taxonomy): domain Eukaryota; kingdom Metazoa; phylum Chordata; class Actinopteri; order Osteoglossiformes; family Mormyridae; genus Paramormyrops; species Paramormyrops kingsleyae. The sequence goes on from NC_132816.1 coordinate 19,200,849, forward strand.
AACAGTGTGTCAAATGGCAAATCATGTGCTAATGTTTACCCCCACTACCTATCTCCCCCGCAGACCCCACTCTAGTGCTATTTCGGGCTGAGCGCGTCGGCAGCGGCGCTTCTTGCAGCTGCAGCCCAGGGCGCTTCGACTCTCCAAAACACGTCGATGGGCCGCCTGAAATAATCCCGCCGGCTATTAATTTACCGCCGAGGCTTTACAAGGTCAAAACAATGCAGGCTTGAGTATCTGGAGAAGGCGACAGCTGTGAGTCCGACAAGCGCTTCTCAGATCACGCCCACTGCCACACATCTGCCAAACTCCCGTTTCAAACATAACAATGTATGGGTTTTGCTGGCAACAGAAACAAATGAAACGCCGATGTTTTCTTGCTGGCGCTTTGTGGGTGACTCCAGTTTTATAACTTTGCTAAATCGCCACCTTAAGTGCTAATATTTATATCACACCGCGTGCCAGCCAGCGTGCGTGAACGCCGTGACATCCTCGCAAACCATCTAGGGTAAAGTAAGGACACCTCCCTTTGCTCCTCATGTACCCCTAAATAGGCTGCGCTTTCTGCGAGCTTTAATGCTGAATGGGTCTTACTGTGCTCTTTAAAATGAGCATGCGTCATATGTAGAGTGTCCTGTAAGTGTCTTAGGTCTGTTATTTACATTTACGTTAAAAAAAAAAGCAATTGCGCATATAGTACACTAGCCAACAATAAATAAATCACTCTAATCTTTGTTTAGACCTATATATTCGGACATGGCGTTTTACTTATTTACGCAACTGTATTTTACTGGAGAAATTCCCACACTTTGATATAACAATTGAACTGATAAATTATGGGTTACGGCTTAATGTGCTGAACAATGACACTTCTTGCCAGAGGGAGCCGCTAGAGATTTTGGACACCATGAGAGCAAGCCATACTGGCCCCCCGACTCAGACCAATCCAATTAGGCTCCAAATTTTAGGGCCCCTGTCAGCAAGGGACGCTTGGAATCGTCCTTAGACCCCCCACCAGCGCCTCTTCTTCCTGATGACCCCGTACAATAAATGATGTTTTGGAATGCAACGCGAGTATTATAGTAAGTTAAACTGAGTGGGTTCTATGAAAAATCAACAGAATAGATGAAAGGCTGTTTAAACTGTTTAAAGTCATATAAATTGCTCTGTAAATGATTATGATGTCACAAATGGAGCACAGAGTCCTATTTAAACAAAAACATAAGAGCTGCTACGCATTATATTTGTTGGTCGCTGTTTTGCGATCTTATCTTCGACCTAGTTTCTTTGCTGCACAGCCACAGGAAGTCTCTTGAGCTGATGAGCAGAAAGAGATTTCATTATCTTCCTTCAAGAGAATGTGCATAATGGTGGAGAAGCTGGCGTAGCTGTTTAAATGATGTTTAGTCATTCGGGATTTTGTTCCACTTGGATCAGCGTGTGGCTCATTGGTAAGTACTGAAAGAAATATCGCGTTCGTACATGTCTATCGCACTGGTGTACGAAGCGTGATAGGAAATACACAAGGAACAATGTGCAATGATTATTTCGGACTTGACTGTGAGTATTCTGCACACGTACATTTTACATCTGTAATATATTCTAAATTACGGCCACCCTGAAGTAGATTAACAAATCGTTCTCGATCGATTTAGACTGCAAGACGGCGGTTCCTTTATATGAATATGCCACTTGCAATATATTGTAATGAATATATTGTCATTAATGCCTATTATTATAAAAATTATTAGCACTTCCACTATCAGGACTGCTACTACTACACGTTACAGTTAACACGTAAACTGAAAGTGATGTAAGAGGGAAGATTACTAATTAACACCCATATCTGCTTACGGGACTTCATGTATGGTGTTTTTTCCCTCAAAATTCTCAATTTGTTAGAAAATGTAATTCCAGTGAAGAGATCTGGGGTAAACATGGCTCTTAAGGGTTACATTTCTTTAGGTGTTTATGCAGCATTACGTTTCCTGCTTTCGTTAGATCTTTCTCCTTTTTTCGTCTGATCTCAAACTTTGCAACTTGCAAATGATAAAACTAACACTACTTACACTGTAACACTTAGGCTACAGCTTACAGATCAGTAGGCCTACATCTTTCGCACCATTAAGTGTACAGATTGGGTGAAACAATTTTAGAATGTACTATCTTCATATAAAGGGCGTATTGCATTTCTTTGAAAGCTATCTGACGGACACGTTTACTAATAATCGTTCATAATTTGCAGATTTTTTGTTATCGAAGGCGCATGGAAATGACCCTAACAAATCTGATGAACCAGGTACGTTGGTTTTCTATGATGTTCGTTGACAAATTTGACCAAATGCACTCGCGGATTATTGTGCTTCGTTTCTGTTTTACCACGTGATGTACATTATTTTCTCCCCTAATACTCAGATGTTAAGTATGCAGCCATCGGAATTGGGATCGGACTATTCTTTTCCTTATGCTTTGTTGCCTTGAAGTTGTACATGCTTAGAAAACACATGCTAGACAATGAATTATCAGGTAAGACATCTCTATATGCTCCATTCTTTGTGTTTTCCTTGTGTGCTTGCAAAGAAAAATGCCTTGTTTTTGCAACGCAATCATCAAATTATCTTCTTCTTGTCCAGAGGCAGAATCAGATAAAAGACCACCATATATGAGGCAAGTGTCCTGTTTTTCAATGCTGTAATTGTGCTTTGAGTATCTGTTAGAGTGTTCGTGCATCTTTGTTAAGAAAATGAAACTAAGTTTACTATTGTAAAAACTTGCATGACATTACACTTACTGGTGAAAATCATTTTCACATTTTTTTATAGCTGGATATTTAATAAACATTCATTTTGTAGGGGTACAACAGTAAACTCAGTTTGCATTTTGACAATTCTCTGGGCTAAAATTATTATTATTATCATTATTTAGATGCGGAAGCTATGCAATGGAGTCAAAGAAACATTCAAATGTTGTTGAATGAATGTAAAGTGTGACATGAAGTTCCAGAGAAGCCACTTTGTTCATTTTACTAGCCAGCAACAACAGAAGAAGGTCTGTGGACATTAGAGAAATATGAGGAAACATGAGAACTGGGACTGAAAGCTAATTATCTGGCTGTAATGTCTGGTCAGGCTGATCAGATAATCCTTGTGGGGGGGGGGGCTACTTCAGGTTTTACAGACTACCTTAAAACTGAAAGGCTCCTCTGCTTGGCTAATTACTTCCATTCTTCTTGTGGTTTCGTGTGTTTCCTTGATTGAAAGACTTGTCCAGCTGTTTCACATTAACATTAGTGACACAAGCATGATTATAGCAGACTGGCCAATCAGCACACAGCAAGAACTCAGTGTTAAAATGAAATCCAGGTCCTTTTAATTGACATGGTAGTTTACAAACCCTGTCATAGCTCATAGTGTCCCCTCTGACATGGATTATCTGGTCACTCAATGCGTGGCTTATCATCGTCAAGATTCACAACTGTCAGTGTTTATTATCAGTAACAGAAGTCGTTGATAATTCATCCACCTTATTGTGTTTGTCATTATCTGCTTATGAAATATTGAGTCAGTAGTATTTGTATGTTTTTTAAAATATGATTGAATAAAGTTTTGGGATACATTTTATGTAGGTGACTCAAGTTTTTTTTTTTTTTTTTTTAATCAGTTGAATAATTTTTGATAATAATGTCTATTTCTTTAATATCTCCTGTGGCCTGTACTACGAAGCGGGGTTACTGGCTTATCGGGGTAACTTGTTAGATTTAAGGTAGATTTAAGGTAGTCTGGGCAGAATGTAAGTGAGCGAATATGAAGTCCATTTAAACTGTGGTACCTTAAATCCGACAAGTTACCCCGATAAGCCAGTAACCCCGCTTCGTAGTACTGGCCACTGAATTATTAACTGAAGCTATAGTTTGCTGGTATTGCATGAATCACCATGTTATACAAATCAGAGCACTGTCTGCAGCTAGAGCTGCCACAGTCATAATACTCGGGGGAAATGTATATATGTATATGTGTGTGTGTGTGTATATATATATATATATAAATCAAATTCCACACGGTTGCCAACTTCGTGAACAATATGGTCAGCTATCTGAAGTACATTGGGAGAAAAGCGGATTGAACGTAAGGACACTCTATTCTATTAAGAAATAAATTTGCAGATGATATTCCTGATAGTATCGCGCTAAGTATTTTCTTCCTTTGATAAATGAGGGTATTGCGGATGACTTATACCAAGAGGTAAAAAAACCCACATGGGACAAAGCCTAAGAATGCCTTCACATGAAGGTAAGTTACAATCTGTAGGTCAGATCAAAAAATTCCGCCACAAACTTGCATGATGCTGTTATCAGTAGGTCTATTTACAAGTCTCATATAGCAACGAGATCTAGGGCGATTTCGTTGTTTTTTTTTTCTTTTACTTGAGCACAGAACATGCAGAGTAACTATATACATATGCACTGGTAGGTTAAAAAAACTTTATGTGTTCATTTTCATAGAGTAAATACAGCCTATAGCGTAATTTTATCACGTGATTTCAATTTCTCCCACTGTTAAACAGAAGATTTAAACGACCTCTCATCATTGTAATAGCATGATTACGGTTTCTAGGGAAATAAAATATTTATCGTCTGACCACACACAACCAAAAAACGTTGAAACGCAAAAGTAAACCGAAACCGGCATTTTTAAAATCAAGATTTAATTGGACTAAATTCCCCTAATGTGAAGCAGATGTGTAGGAGATAATTTGTTGGTAAACATTAAAACCGTTAAACTATTTCAAATGGGACAATCGCACAGTGACAGAGCTAATTGATTTGGTGCAAGACAGTGGGTGGTTCAGTGGTTAAGAAACAGGGCTTTGGGTCGCGGGTCGCCGTAGAATGAAAGTCTGTCTCGGGAGCGCGCACCACTGAAAACAGCCAAAGGAAGGATGTTTTTGGTAACGTGTGCAAACGATCGTTTCTGTTTATGTAAACTTATAAAACGTATGTAACATAGAATACGACATTGTATTTAGTTAAATAGGGATATACAACATACAAAGAAATAAAATAAGTCGCGTTTATGAAACCAGTTTGTTACCTACTACTTAGGCTATGTCTCCATATTGTATTAAAAAACGTGCTTGATTCTGGGGTCAGTGCAAATGTAATGAGGAATGGGGTGTGAGGATATATTTCTCATGTATTTGCCAGGAAGCGCATGCCCTGTTTAATCTGGCAGCACGGTCATGACACCCTCACATATGTCTTTTTCAGCATCCCGTTGCCAGAAAATGCATCCCCAGTTTAATCTTTAAAGTGATTAGTTGTCATTGGTGACAAACCAACAATGAGATGAGTCCTTTACATTTTACCCACGTGACATAATAGCGGGCAGCTAAAACAGCGCCCAGCAAGCAGTGCTTGGGGGCGGTCCCCTGTAAGGGTACCAAGTGGTACTTTGCCGGTCAGGGATTTAAACCAGCAGTTCTTAGATTATAAGAATTCCCTGTTAGGTCACCACTGCCGCGGCGGTAGGGTACTGTAGCTACACCTGTGAGACTTGCACAGGTTAGTTACGACACTCTCAAATACAAACTACAAAAAACACTTGATGAAGGGAGCTACAGAAAATTAAAGGGAATACCTTTTTCCGCACCCTGCTGTCAGAATCTTCGTTTAAGGTCCTGGAATCAGAAGTGCAGTTTATGGGGAGCCCAGTATACTTTGTCAGGAATATTTCATGGGAAATATTAAGTACTTGTCATTAGGTCTTCAGAAACGCTATATCTTAAAAGCACCGACGTGTGACGCACGAATACAGAGGTGATTTGTCACACAGAAGATTTGCAGGTTATTAGGAGCCGGAACATTTTCTTCAAGGGTTCAACATCGAGTGAAAACTTCGACAGTCTGATGTCCTCGCATGTTAAGAATAACTGTCTAAAAGCTTGTTTTTACTTTCATTTACGCCAATTTGTTCCAAGAAAGCCTGCCTAATGCAAATAAATTAATCCCAAGTATGTCCACATGGTGGCAGTGTCGCACTCGTTGTTCAGAATCCCCCAGTCTTTGCGACTCCAGTTCCAGGTTGTAAAGAAGAAACTCAGCATTATGTCTGTTTACCAAAGTGCTGTTTTTTTCTTTCAATAAGTTGTCTTATCTCGATATTTGCCAATGAAAATTACTCATCAAATTCACGGTCAATCATAAATATCAACTGTAAGCGCAAGAATATTATGTTTGATTCCTAGTGGATCAAATTTGATTTTGCAGGCAGTATGATTTGCGTTTGTCAGGATATAGTAAAATGAGGGATTTTCCTACGATATTTGGCTGCAGCAATCATCGTTCCTCTCCGTTTCTGAAGTACATGTGGTTCGCATTTAAGCTGATGCAGTCACGATGCGGTCGGTTGCGTGTTGTCCGTGTGCGTTGTTCAGTGTCTTTGGTCTGTAATAACTCGATCAGTGCAAAACTAAGTATGCAATAACCAAGTCACAAAACATGTACCACCAGTCGGCCCGTTATACAGTTTATATGATTTCCATTGTATGGAAATGCACTTTATACCCTAATCTGCTAATTGTAGTGTTTACTTTCAGGGTGACCGATGATGAACAGCGCTAAGTCAGGGTGACCATCTGGTATAACATTTTTCGGGTGAACCAATGGATATTTCGGCCGGCAAAGTTTATCTTATGGGACCCCGAAGTCTAGGGCCGAGTTTTAATCCCAGTCCAGCCCAAGGTGCAGCACTCAGTTGGTTCTTATGGACTGTTGCAACTGCACTCCTGACGCAGAAACAGGCCAGTATGAAGCAGGGTGAGAGAAATCGCACCCCCTCTGTCTCACGGGGCACCAAAGTGGGTCCTGTCCAAAACCCGACGCACAGGGCAGCGGAAGGGATGGGCTGGTGTGGCTTTGAGCGAACGGGGTCGGTGCAAGACCGACAAGCGGAGGCTTCTCGTCTAGATGCCAGCCGAGCGCAGGAAATGACATTGCCCACATCTCGCAATGCAGAGCGAGGGGTGTTTCGGCTGGGAGAGGGTGTTTCTAACTGTGAGTAGGACTGGTCCCGTTTCATATTTCACAGAAACAGTGGAAAAGAAAAAAAAGGAAAATTCTGGGACGTCTTTCTTCACTGTTAACTGGATTTTATGGAGTCTGTTTGTCTGAAAAATGAAAATCTCGTCAGTGGTAGCAATTCTCCTGATTAAAAGTTTTGCTGGAGGTAAGTGGGGACTTTTTAAAAAAAAACAAACTCTTAAAGACTTCCGATATCTGTCATTCTCAGCCAGACTCCCGTGGCTGGAAAGAAAGACAAAAAAAAATTACTAGTGCACTAACTCAGGCTGACTGAGATCTCTGAAAATGTAACTATCGATATCTGTCGGATTATGCAATTTAAGGCGTTATTAGTGACTTATGTACTAGAAAAAAGGGTGATTACACAGCTATTATTGCTATAGTCAATGCTTGTGAATTGTGGAAATATCTACACAACTTATAAATAAATTTTTTTATAAATAGATTTTGTTGTGTTATTATATACATTAAGTGTATCGTTCTCCTTCCTAGAGTGAAGCCATAAAGATACAACGTAACTTTGTATTCACACTATTAAATGTTTATTAATTATCGAAACATCATATTTTAAGTCCTAAAAGCAGATTGGCAGCGGCTGTAGTTTTTATAACTGCTTTTAAAACCTTAGGTTTTGTAAAAAGTCAAAGAGTGGAACGAAATGATAGCTCATACGCGTAATTCTATACATACATATTGCTCTGCATTTTATTTTGCACTCAGTGATCCAGAAACTGTCTCCGTGATACGGTTATAGCATGGAAAATACATTTTCAAAGGGCAAACACGTTTTATAGGGCTTGAGGAAAAATACGCGATGCTAACGAGACGGATAAAATACTCAAGCAGCATTTTTTCTTGTAATTTTCTGAGATTGGATAACGGAACGCCTTCCCTCTCCGTGCTAAACTGTAATCTCTAATCGTACCCAAGCGAAATGGTGTTTCCCTGATACAATTTCTGTTAGACAAACGACCTGAAGGTCCACCTTTAGCTATCAGTAGTGCACCGTGACATGCTGTTTGTCTATCTCAACCATTGAAAACAACGAGTTGAGATGGTCTCTTTGCTGGAGGAGATGGTAAATCACATTTAGCGTTTGACTTCTTTTGAAGTCGGTACAACGGCAGCCCTTATATACACTGACAGTTGAAATACACCGTGAATCTGCAGAATTCATGCAAATTTTCACTCGACACTCTCTCTGCCTTTGTCTAGTTGGTTGTGCAGGACTGGATAAATCCCGACGAACACTGTGCTCTTCACACCCGGACGTGTGTGAGGCTCTCAATGTCACCGTCACCCCAGGGCCGGTGGCCAGGGTCCTGGAGGGCGACAATGTCACCCTGTCCTGTCAGGTGGCTCAGCGGAGGAGACCCGATAGCGTCCTGGTGGTGCGCTGGCTGTTTGCCGCCTTTCCAGCCGATGAGGAGCAGCTCATCGTCAAGCTGAACATGCGGAGGGCCAAGTACTACGGCAACTACACCAAGCGCTTTGCCCGGCCCAAGATGCGCCTCTTGGAGGAGAGGCGGGAACAGGCCTATGGCCTGCTCATCCTCAACGTCTCCAAGGAGGACCGGGGCCACTATGTCTGCAGGGTCCAGGAGATCCGGCTGCACCAGAACCGCTGGAGGGCAGCGTCCAATGGCACGGCAACTGCAGAACTGAAAGGTAACCGTGGTGACGGACAACAGATGAACCTCATTGATGTTCGACCCGGGAGAAGGCAGAGGACCCAGCAAATGGCTGTTGATGTTAGCTTGGAAGGTGTCACGGGTGGAGAAGCCAACCTCAAGTTCTCAAAAATTACAAAGTGCACTTCTGCAATGGCCTACCAGACTGCTCCTGGTGGCTCTTAAAGTGTGTTTATCAGGCTGAACCCTGCCCAGATGATTTCGAGCACCTCCTGCATGTCGAAGGCTGATTCAGTGCATCAGGATGTAAGGATTGCCTCGGTGTGCAGAGGAGTTTGTGCAAGGGGGAACCACAAATCGCTGAAGGAGGTTCGGTGCAGCGTCGGAATGAGCCAGGGCCGCGTGTTCCATCAGCGACACAGATTGTTATGAAATCCAAGCACGCTGTTTCCTGGAGGGTAATTTTTTTTCTCTCCCCGTGGTGTCGATCTCGTGTTTGAGTTACACAGCCGTACCGTTTCCTGCCAAGGCAAACGGGCAGGAATGCAGACACGCGGAGCTCCGGGAGGCCGAGACACGGCATCACGCATGTGTTGGTTTTGGCGTCGCCGTCTGCTTGGACAGCGTTGGGTTTTTGGACTGACCCACTGCCTTGGACTTCAGGCTTGGAAGTCAGGCCAGCCATGGTGAGCTGCATGTGCTGCGGGGCCTCGAGACAATAGCGATTGGTGCACAAGTCCTCAAATACGTGGGGCTCATCCAACTAGGAACGGAACCTAGAGGAACCGTCAGACACATCTGTTGGATGTGTGATCGTGTGATAGCTAATCCTTACTGGACTGGAGCGTGAAATCGGCAGGCGATCAAACATTTATTGTTACAGTAAAACTCCTCGAACACTTTTATGCTAAGAAGGGCATGAAATTCAAGAAATAAGTGGAATCACAGTGGATCTCCTCTAACCTGTTATCCAACGCAAATTGAGGTGAACCTATGATTTCAGATGCAGGTGACTCTCTGGACAGAATGCCAAGCAATCAGAAGGGACCCAGTCACAAACACATCTATGCAAGTTGTGGCGCCCCCAGGTGGCATAAAGCTATAACCAAGCTAACAGAAACAGCCATTTACTCTCTGTTCTACCCTCACGTCTAAAAAGAGAAATTTCAGTGGGAAATCACGTCCACGAAAGTATGACTGATATTTATGTGGATGGAAAGAAAGAAGGAGAGAGATGGAAAGAAAGAGACGGCCTGGCAGAAAATGTGCTAAAATTATCTCGCTGGTTTAACTGCAGTGCTATTCATTTTTTCCAGCCTACGCACTCGGTCAAATATATATCAAACCTTGAGTAAGCAGTGACTAAAATAATATTTGCTTAAATTTCTCTATCAGAGTCAATGAGCCGGTGCTGTGTGGGTGGAATTAGTGCTAAAAAAAGAGAATAATAATAATAATGAAACAACAATAGGTTCCTTAAATGTGTTATTCTGGGTGAAAGGAAAACCACAAAGCAGGAAGAGCTATCCGGGCCCTACATCAGCGTACAGAAATATCCGTGGAGTATCCCCCGACCTACAGGGATCACGGGTCTCCTTTGTGGGAGGGGGGCTCTGAGGGGTGCCTCCCTGCAGAGCTCACGGCTTTCGGCGGTTTCTGGTATTTCGGGAGGGACCTCTGGGTGTGAGCAGGGAAGAGGCCTGTTTTTAAGCCTGACCTCACATCTCTCATCCTAGAAACTGCACCCTACAATATAGTGCCTTTCCGACTCTGTTACAGCTGCTGCTCAGGGATAACCCCCCCTGTTTCTCCCCCCCCACAGTGCGCGTCCTGGCCACCACCCAGAATCGGGAGGCCATATGGCAACTGTTTGAAGGTGGGTCCTGATTCGCTACTGAAGGTAAAACCGGGAATAACTGTGGGCCAATGGGAATGGGGAGATGTACTGTTCTTGTCAGGTGATGCGAGGCAGGGGTACAGTCAAGAAATCCTGGACCCCCCTCCCCCGCTAGAGTTGCCATTTCAATCTGAAGAAATACAGGTTCCCAATGGTAGACAGAATTTGCCAAGCCTGGAGGCGGGGGGGGGGATGTGTTCCCCCACCGTAAAATCGCAGCACACCTCAGCGTATAAAGGATTATTTTTCATATTTAGGGGCCCCTATGAAGTGCTGGGGCCCCTGACCCTGCTAGGGTATCCATGCACCTCTGACGCCAGCTAGTGGCTAAATGGAGAAGGACATGGGTTTTTTATTTATAGGGTTAATCTATAAAGCGTTGTGCTGAGACTGTACAGGTGGATAGGTAGTCTTGAACTGTTTCAGTATGTAAAGTTAAGTGGATTTAAGGTCGGCTACATACAATTTGTCAGGAACAGCTTTCGATTAGCTGATTTTGCTCAGTAAGTCACATGACCTCGGTAGCTCCGCCCCCTGCTCGTGGATGAGCGGCCTGCCCAACCCCAGCAGTCACGGCTCTTTCGACAGGGATGGGGGTGGAGGGGTGTGACTGGGCGGATCCCGAGCGTGACACATGGTGGAGCGTGAGCAGGCCTGCATTGCTGGCTGGCCTGGGAGGGGGTGACCGAGAGGCAATGCTAGCATTAGCGTTGGCACGTAGCGCAAGATGAAACACCCACTCGGCGTCACTTGGTACTTAGTGGTTATCCTCAATTTTTGCACGTTTATTTGTTTTTATGTTTTTTATATATATATGATCATATATATATATATATATATATATATATATATATATATATATATATATATATATATATACATATATATACATATATATATATATATATATATATATATATATATATATATATATATCCCTGCTGGGTTCTTTTTTTAGCTTTTACCAGATTTTTTACCCATTTTTTTACCCAGCTACAAAGCAAAATATTTACCAATCTGAGCTGTGAGAACCTTATTGCGAAGAGCAGATCCCGCCCTACAGCCCTCCGACATTTCGGCCCAATAGCTGCCTCTGAGGTGCCCGCCACGTGCCCGACACAGGGCCGCTCTCCCCTCCCCTCCTCTGCACGTCCTTCCAGGTTGACGGCACATGCCTTCGTCCTGACTAACGTCGGCGCTAACAGGCTGGTGAGACGCCCATGGCTGACGGGCACAGGCAGCTCAGGGCCCCAGAAAAAACTCTAATCTCTTTTCTAGAGATTTCCGCTTCGTCTTGGGGGTGGTGGCAAATAAAGTGCAATCAGGGCAACACCTTGCGAAAAAGCCAGAGATGTTTGTGAGCTATTCGTGTGTGTGTGTGAGGGGGGGGGGGGCTCATAATGGTGAGTGGGTTTATGACCAGCTGGTGTGTGCACACCCTGCCTTGCAGACGTGTACCTGTGTGTGGTGCTCATCTGCTCCGTTGGACTCGTCTGCATGTGCCTGTTTACTGTGGTCATCACCTGCCAGTACCTGCAGAGGAGGCGGAGCTCCAGAGGTGAACTCATTAATAATTTATAATGTCACGCATGGCCCCTCCCCTTCTTGCTTTCTAAATTATGGGTCATTCATTCACAGTTCGCTATGTAGGGAAACTTATGCAGTTCACGATATAGACTTATTCAGTGAATCAAGATCATTTTTCTATTTAAAATATAAAAGAAATATACGTACCTGTGTGTAAAATGCTGCCCCCCTGTGCAATCTTCTTTGGTCAGTTGACAAAATGCACGACATTCACATTGCATTATGGTATACTGGAAGCATGCTAATGTGCATCATCTGTACTCTAGGATTTGCACTGCAATTTGGACACTGTAAAGTGCATTATACAGTAAGTCAGATTTGCCAATGAGGACAGTGAACGCTATAAAATGGTGGATGCCCTGCATAGTGCACTATAGGAATAATAGAGTGATGTTGAATACAGCCTGTATGTTCAGGTAAGTTTACAGTGAGGTGAATTGTACTTGTGGACATTCTAAGAAGCGGAGATTTGAGTTGCTTCTCTTGTTCTCTTACAGCAAGTTATTATCTGGTGAAGTGTCCTCAGAACAGGTAGGGCTCCTCCCACAGTGCTTGGCACTGCATTTTTTATTATTATTCTTCACAGAAAGGAATAGAATCTCACAGTAGTTTAATCACAGTGATGATCATTTGGGTTCCATATATTCTATATGGTGCCCCTCCAAACACAGCCAACCCAAAATGCTTTGATAACAGTTTTGATAATCCGAAGGTGAGGATCAATGACTTGACACTTATTTTCTGTCATAAAAATGGTTCTCTTGGTGAAATTTGCAAAATTTATAAAAATTCTCCTGCACCTCTTGCCCCTGCGCCATACCGACTTCCAGCTCTGGGGAGACGGTCACCAGTGTCATCAGCCTGTCCCCTCCCATGCCCAAGAAGGAGAAAAAGCACTTGGACAAGAAGGGTGTAGAAGCCGCAGAGATTCCACCGGCCATACCAGCCAAAGGTGCAGAGGAGGGCCCGTTCTCGTGGGGACTCAGAAATGTATCTGTCATTATCAAACAGAACACTTTCTCAGGTCTCGAGGTCAGGTGACGGGACATTCCGCCGCCTGTTCCACTGTCCCTAATTTTCCAGCTTCTCCTTACAGACAAAACACGGGGCTCCAAACTTCTGAAGCCCCAGCCAAGAAAAGTGGCTCTGGTAAGTTCCACAGTACACAGTGCCATTCATTTTTACCATGTGACTGATCTGAGCGCCACTGACCAATCAGCAGTTGGAATGTGATGTCTATTTTGTTTCATATTAATGGCGCTGCACACAGAAGCTACAAAACAATCTGTAGTATGTCTTACTGTATTTTACATTAGGAGAAAGGCACAATTTACAGTGGGATTAAGGAAAATTGTATTGGACAGAAGTATTTTAAGTCTAAGGCAGAGGCCAGACAAAATAAACACAACAATTTGTTACTTTGTCCAAAATGCTTCATGATTTTTAAATGGAAATAGTTATATATCCAAATTCCTGACTGAAAGAGTTCAGGTAATGGACACACCAGCATGGCACTTAAATTTTTTTGGGTCATGACTTGATTACCTTAACTACAGCACCATCTGCTGGCTCGTTTCTGTTATGTCACCCAGCCCAAGATCGTGGAGGAGAGCCTGATGTATGCTGAGCTGGAGCTGGTGAAGCCGCTGCCTGAGAGCAAATCGGCGTGCTCAGGCACGGTCTACGCTCAGATAGTGTTTGACGAGAGACCGATGTAGAACCGCCCTCTTCCTGTTTGCAAATCACTATTTATAAATGTATATTTGTCTCATTCTATGTGGTATTTTCATGCTTCTAGCTGACTTTTTGGACGAATGTGAATGTGAATTCAGTGAATACATCCTTATGACATTTTGTACAAAGGCAATTTGTTACACCGTACTTAAATGTATTTTTTTAATTTGTAATCAGGCCAGAATTTGGTTTGCATTTAATTGTTTGCATGTATGCATTGCAGGTCACTGCAGATGATCATATTTTTACTGTTTTAATTAATGATTGAATACTGATTTGATTAATTGATGAATTTGTCAGCTTCCTTGCATGCATCTAGCTCTGTGGTGTAATGACTCTTTGCATATTAATGCAAATAACGAGATATGTCAGATAGCCATTGTGAGGTAATGAATAATGAAAATGAATGAAAGATCACAGCTTGCGGTGAGATGCTTTAAGCTGAATGAGAGCGGATCCCACGCACCAAACACATACAGAGAGATGAATCAGGGTCTCTAAATTGTCCAGAGTGTGTGATTATGTGGGTGTGTGTGTCCTGTGATGGACTGGGATCCCATCCAGGATGTCCAATGCATGGGAATCGACTCCAGTCTCACTGGAAGGAGACAGGGATGAATGGATAAATGGAAGCGTTAAGAGCTGGTTGATACTGGTGTCACTGTGTATTAATCCTAACTAAATTAATCGAGTGAGAATAATGAAACAGGCTCTGCTTTGATTTTGGTCACATTCTGCCAAACTCTGAAACAAAAACAAATAAATGGGAGAAAAAAAGGCATTAAACAGAAAATGTGTTACATGAGTACCAAGACTCTATCACTGGATAGGATCCTGTATCCTCCGAGTATGAACTAGCCACAGACATATGATTAGATGTCTTCATGTCTGTAAATAATATTATGTCCTGCCAGCATTTTCCATTTCTCACATGGAATCCTAGAGGAGACCAACAGCGCCACAATTTTTGTGGTAAATATAAATCTTTCGTAAACTGAGAACTCTGTCAAGACAAGGAGGGATCGCTTTTCTACAAACAATAATATCATAAGAAACATCAACGTAAACACGTTAAAGATGAGTTAGGAAGAAAACAAAATACCAATAAAAGTTTTCTAGAGTAATCCATGCCATGTTCCAATAAACAATTATACTTGACTGCCAAAACAGCAACTCCTAAATGTAAGGGGGCACAGAAAGGGGCTTTTTGGTGACGCCGAGTCTGGGGCACATACCAGAGATCTAGAGAACGTATCATTGTCAGACCCAGACCGAGCAGCACCGCAAGCAGATACCGCTGCGACAGAGAGAGCGAGCGACATGCCGACCCTCCGGTGCGTTTGTCACGAACTCCAGATAAAAAAGGCGTTTTGCAGTAAACAGGAAATTCTGCCTATTCTGATGTTCTGTGGTCTGTACTCAATCCGGGCAACACGTGCGGCATGCTGGGATCTGAGGGGACGGTTTCCATGGAATGATGTCACATGATGCAGCTTAAGAAAGAGCGGCTTGGCCACGAATCTATTAAATCGAAAAAAATCTTTCAAATCTAAAAAACAAACCTGCATGACTTCCTGAAGTACTTGTTAATAATAAGACCATAATTAAAATTTCTGGGAGCTGGGAATTTGACCCAAATATTTTGAAATATACCTCCTTCAACCGGAGACTCACTTTTTTTCCATCCTGACAAAGCATTTTCAGGCCATTGTGCAGATAAAAAAGCTGAAAATGCTAAAATCTGTCTTTTCAGCACTTCATGATTTCCCGTGTCTCGTTTTGGAGAAATAAAACACGTTACTCACGGATGCTTTTTTTCAAATGCTGAGCCATTCGGACGCTGGTCTTGATGTTTCTCTGTATATGTGATCATGATACTGACTTTAGGCCATTAAACAGTCTTAATCACAAAATAAAAAGAAACAATAAGTAATTATTTGAAGATGCTTTGATAACAAATCAGTAGCTGAAATCCTGAATCAGGATTTGAATTTGTTCTTTAAAAGAAAAATGGGTCAAAACAGAGACAATTAACACAATAAACATCTTTCTTTTTTTTTAACACAATTTGAATTTTCTGGTTTGTTTAACTCACAGCTCAATCAAGTGTATTCAGTCAAAAAAACAGCCAGCATTAGGTGGACTATGACTCCCTTTAAAAAAAAAAACATCTTTCTGAGTGATACCCATTTACAGATGTTGCAACATCTCTGGTTTTTCAAAAGAAGGAACTTTGAAGATGGAAATAATTCCAGCAGAGACCACAATTCTGTTGATGTATGTGGCTGCGAACACTGTAAACAATGCAAATCAAAAGTGGGGGCGCACAGCAGCGTAGGGAGGCCTGTGGCCAGAAGAAGCAGAAATAAATTGTATTGATAGGTCCCCCTCAGTAGATTTTGAGGGTGTTTTTTTCACCTGCTACATGCTTGGGCATCGGAGACATATTGGGGTGGGACACAACTTAATTATTTAAATACGAAGGTCTATTTATTGGGGCGATGAATAAAGCCAAATTAAGTATTGGGTGGGACACATTAAAATGTTATGATGACCCCATTTCTATGCCCCTGGGAGCACATCTTCATCCACAGAAGTGCCTTCGTCATTTTTTGAAAGCATTTTCTAAGGTTTCCATTCCCACGCACCCTCTGGCTTTTAAATCTCATCTTTGCTATAGACTCAATGCAACGCAGAAGAACAACCCATTCCCCTGTTTGCCAGACCAAGTTCCTAACGTGGGTTTTCACTAATTAGCCCTTGCTCGCTATTGTACTCCAAAAATGGTTATTGTGGTAATTGCCCTCCAGCGAAACCAGTTAAAAACAACAGAAAGGAAGTGGCATGAGAGGCTTGTTAGAGAGCAGAGTGCTTGGTGCGTTTACAGCTGGAGGGAGAGAGGCCTCACTGAGGGGGGCTTTGATGTGGCCAGGAAGCAGACAGGTCGCCTGAGACCATCACAACAGACAGAGCCGCCCTCTCATTGGGAGGAGTGAGGTTGCCTTCGTGGGTTCATGGGGGAGGCTTGTACACTCAGACAAAATTATTAGTGTCATATCTCCAACAGATGGTCTGGATGCCTCAGAATGTTGAAATACAGCACACAGAAAACACGAGCCTTCATTTTAAGGGAGGTACAGTAACGCCTCAGTTCAGCCTCTGAGGTCATATTCAACACGAGGTCATATTCGTCATAGATTAATTGACTATTCCTACGATCAACCGTAGCCTGATTACTGGATTAAATTAATCTAAAGAGGCATTCTGAGTGACATTGCAGTCCTTACTCGTACTGCATTGTATTTCTGCCAAATATGCCGTTTCAATGACGTAAAAACAGCGCCCCCCACAGGCTCCGTAATGGCATCGATATATAAATGGTAAAGATGAAAACTTTTGCGCGTCTTCTGTGCTGAGAATGAAAGTGCAAACAGTTAAGGTTAAATCGGTGTCCTCGTTTTTTCCCCCTATTGGTTTTGCTTGGGGACATGAAAATGGAACGAAAACAAACCGACCCTCGGTTGAATTTTGCTGACGGGATAAAATGGGGTGAATGTTAAGTGAAAAGCGGCTGCCTTGCCTTGGAAAGAACGCCGCAAGCTGACGAGGACCGGGTCCGCGCACAACCACGCGAGCCCCCGGGGCATTCCGGGACGGGCCGTCACAGCCAGAAGTCCCTGACTCTGTACTAACTCCCAGAACAGTCTGACACAAAAACACGTCCCACTTTAGAAGATTTTTACAATAAAATTCTTCTATCTTATAAAATCTCCATTCCGGCTCTATAAATCAACCATGTCTAAGCATTCTTTAAATATAGACATCGACACTGCACAGCAGAATAAATTTATCTTCCCAAGACAGAGTTAGATACGCTGGGTAATTAAAGACTGTTCCAATGAAGTATTCAACGTATGGGCAAACGAGCCTCTGTGAACTCAATGAACAATTCATTGCTGCCCGTTAATGATGCAGTACATCCGAAGATAGAGTCTATTCATGGTATTTGGTTGCTTGCTATATGGTTATTTGTCAACACCAACTGTCGGCAGAAGTTAGTCCAAACTTTATCTGCTCTAGAAGAAGAATGAGGTGCATTAATCAAGAAATGACCTATATGTGTATACATAAGTCCTATTTCAGAGTCTGATAGAGAGGATCCCACAGGCATCATCGTAAGTCCTAATTTAGTCTGCTATATATAGTATCGCTAAGGTCGGGTAATGATTTGTAAACGAACTGGCAAATGCCCCTCGTTTTTGCCTCGTTAATTCCATCGCACTTTGCTTTGATATACAATCCCGCTTAACACGATCTTGATTTGTCGGCCTGGCTGCACAAACTAAATGGAAATTGAAGAAGAGAGTGAAGGCAACTGGATAAGTAGCCTATCTGTCGGATAAGTACGCTATAGTGGTTGCCAGACAGTGCAGAAGACAAGGTAGGGTAAGGAGGGTCCGGAGCCTATCCTGGAGGTTATGGATACAAGGCAGGGAACAACCCAAGATGGGGCGCCAACCCATCACAGGGCACACTCACACACCATTCACTCACACACCATTTACTCACACACCATTCAATCACATCTTGGTAACTCCAATTCACCTCACCATGTTTTTGGACTGGGGGGTGGGAACCGAAATACCCAGAGGGAACCTCACAATGACACGGGGAGAACATGAAAACTCCACACGTGGAATCACGGTGGAGACTCATACTCCGGTCCACAAGGTGCAAGGTAGTGATGGACAAAATGGCGCTTCGTGAACCATTTTTTTGTATTTTTTGACCCCAGTGGATGGTGCTCTGTTCAAAAAGGGTACAAAGCATGCCCCCAAAACAAACCAAGAGCACCATCTAGTGGGGTCAAAAGATATAGCAAATGGGTCACGAGGCATCATTTTGTCCTTCACTAGTGTGAGGCAACAGTGCTAAACACTGCACCACAGTGTCGCCCATGAACACATTCATAACACATTATAATGCATTCATAAGGCATTATAAGCATAGCTATAAATATATATTTTTAAAAGCATAACATTAAAGCCTTGTTTATTATGTATCAAGAATGCTTTATGAAGCCCTCATCTACAATGCAGATACCTTCATAATGCCGTACAAAACATCTCTAACTCTCTTACCTACCATTATATGCATTATGAAGGTATCCACAGTGCACCATAGATGAGAACTATATTGAAGCTTTTGAAGTATTATAATCAAAACTATAATGCCTTATGAATGTCATGAGAACATGCTGTAATGCTTTATGAAGGTATCTACAATGCATCATATATATAGATGACAGCTGTAAGTGCTACCAATGTGATTTATATATAATGGTTTTGGAAGTTATGACAAGATGCCCTTACATTTAAAGACAACAGAAATATTTTGTGTGAATTATGAAACTAAAAAAATTAAATTTGGGGTTTTAGGACAATTGCAATTGTGTCATACTTAGTTGCTTACAAACAATAATTAACAGTTTGGGACATTTCAAGCGCATGATGTCACAGTGTTAAAGGGAATGATAAAGACTTGAATTTTTAATCACGGGTTAAATAAATGTATATTACCTTGTGTTACCTTATATTTAACCGAATGTTTTATGCCTATTTCGTGCCATATGGTGCCATCTGCTGGTTATAAACGGTATTAAGTAGTTGTCACTTGATTATATAAATATACTATATTTATAGTGTATTTTAGATTTTTTTTTACAGTGTTTACGTTACTATATAAAATAAGAAAAATTCGAAAATATTAAGGATTTTTTAAAGCTGCAGTGTTTCATTGGTGTGATAAAACGATTGTACTTCATTATGCTGTTTTGGTCTTTATAGAATACATTTATGAATCTGATGCAAACCATCCCTCATAATCCGGTCTATAAAATGTCATAGGGTCTAACAAGACATGACATTAAAGCTTAATTTCATACATGATTTCAAAAAGCACGTTCCGAGGAAGAGGAGAACGCAGCTTCCCCGCGACATCATGCCGTATAGAGCGCTGCAGACATGACTGAACATAATAGATGTTCACAGGGTAGATTAATTTATTTTAATATAGTTAATTTCCTTTGAGGCAAATGAGTAATCTGTCGCGAAATAAACCAAAACCGATTACAGCAGCGGTATTTCAGACTTGGCAGATATCTCAGTAGCCCCCGGCACTACTTTTCTGTTACTTGGTAACAAACTTAAACAAGACGCGGTTTCATTTACAATGTCTACAGCGCTTCATTAAGACGCTTTCCGTTCCGGGCCCGACGATGAGATTCATTTACAGGCGTCACAAGATCATGTATTTATAATTCACAGCAACACTGACGGTCGCATCCAGTCCGTGCGCACAGTATCAGTGTTTGAAGTTTGCCGAGTTCCGCAGACTGAAGCCGCCGGTCTAACACCGTAACTGGTAAGAACGAAATTATTCATTTATATAAGAGAGCCACTGGAAACTGAAATATTGATTATGTTAGTCGTGATAAAAGAAACAGATACTTCGTTTTTTATACATTATATATATATATATTTAGACCAGGAGATGAAAAATCTGATGCACTTCAATGTCATTTTCAAGTCTATAATGTCGGATCTAATGTCATTTTTAAATTAATGACATAAATCATAGGCTGAACGTTTTTATGAACTAAAAGGCAACATTTCAAAACCTCTTCACGAGTAGCTTTTCAAAACTCCCATCAGTGCCTTTCACTGTTACACACACAGGACGGTCAGACATCACGTGGCTGACCTTAACTTCCAAGCACAAAGATCACGACAGGGATGTTAGCTAAATGGTGGGAGGTCTCACAATGAAATTCATCTTCTCATCTATTAACCCCGCCACCAGCAGATATTTTCATCTTATTGTCAGAGCGATCTGTGGTATATATAATTAAGGGAAAGATGTACGTTTGAGCTGAAATATCAAAAATTCCGTCAGATAATTCCGAGCCCTGATGTCAGTATCCCTACACAGCTGGCTACAGTTTCCTTTATTGGTTTGATGCTCAGATTCAGTCGGGCAATAGGCCAGGAAACAGTGTAATTAAAAATGAATCAGAACAGGTCACTGTGCAATTAACAGACTGTGTCTACAAGGTATTATTAATGCATGTCAAAAACGGTAAAATACATTTTTAAACTTATTGAACGCACATGTAACAGATTCTGATGTATCAGACAGCTCATGATTTTGGCGAGAAAATCGGTGACTTTCCTCCGGACAGGGAGATGAACACAGGCAGGATGAGGGGTGAGTCTCAGGGGAAGAAGATCACACTGAAGATGGCCAGGAACGCGCTGCGGGTGACTGTGGACGGCCGACGCCGCCTGGACCTGAGCAACATGCAGATGGCCGAGTTCCCCCGGTGCCTGCTGAGGTTGGCGGACGTGGAGGAGCTGGACCTGAGCAGGAACCGGCTGCAGAAGCTGCCCGAATACATTGAGCGGTTCCACAACCTGCGCTGGCTGGACCTGCACAGTAACCGGCTGGCGGAGATCCCGGCGAGCATCGGGCAGCTGCAGGGCCTCCTCTACCTCAATCTGTGCAACAATCAGCTGTGCAGCCGCGGGCTGCCTGAGGAGCTGGGCCAGCTGGACCGCCTGCGCAGCCTCAACCTGGGCATGAACCGGCTGGAAAGTCTGCCATACTCCATGGCGACTCTCAGGGAACTGCGCGAGCTGGGTCTCTTCGACAACCAGCTGACTCAGGTGCCCGACTGCCTGCGCCGGCTGCCGCACCTGCGCAAGCTCAACGTCTGCCGCAACCCCATCCGCAGCCCGGACGACGACAGCGGCCGGGACCCCATCCGACGGGTGGAGTGTTTCTACCTGGTGGACGGGGACGGCCTGTGCGAGACCTGCACGCAGAAATGCCGAGAGAAGCTCGGGAGACTAGACCAGCTCCGGTCGGGTGTCGGCCACGCCCACAGCAGTTCTGTTTGGCTACTCACGCCGAACTCTGTGGCGAAGGAAGTCCAGGCGCTGCGGCAATGACCGCCGTCAGCCTGACACGCGCGTGTAAATTTTTAACCTGCGATGTAACGGGAGACACGGAGTGAGTGGAGTCAGAGTCACGCTCGCCGAATTCCAGCACCGAGATCGAACTTTACTGCAGTTGCTGTAGAAACTGACCACTGATGCAGAAGCTGCTGCTCTATAAAGTCTCAAGAATGTGGAAATCAGGAATATTCATAAGGTTACAGTCTTCACCATACTGCCTTCGTGATGTAAATATTTACTGTAATTTTACTTTTGTCATGGACGTCAAAAAGGTTGTGTCTAAAATAATCGACTGTATCATTTCTGTAGGTCATAAATGTGTTGCTCTGTGACTATAATTAAAGAATCAATCTGCAAACAGAATGTCATATGTCCATCCATCCATCCATCCATCTTCTATACTGCTTGTCCTATTCAGGGCCACGGGGGGGTCTGGAGCCTGTCCTGGAAGCTATGGCCGTAAGGCAGGAAATAACCCAGGATGGGGTGGAATCTATCGCAGTGAACAGATTATTATACGTGTCACTGGATAACAGCTGCTATACTACATACTGTTATCTCAGTTCTTTGTGTATTTTCCAACCAGTTATCCCAGTCAGTATCATGAGGAGCCAGTTCCAGGCAGCAAACTGCACAAAGCTGCGATACACACTGGATGTACTGCCAGGCCATCGCACGGTACATACATGCACTTCAGAGATGCCACTTAGCCTCACTGCCCGTCTTTGCACTGCAGGGGGAAGCCCACACGACAGTTAGATCTTGCAAACTATACAAATATACATACATACACCCCCCCATGTATTCCTATCTTTATGGGGACTCTCCAATCATTTCTATGGGAAAAACCCTAATCCCAACAATGACGGCCTAAACCCAGCCCTAACCTTAACCACAAGTAACCAAACAAAAATTACTTTTGGCATTTTTAGTCTTTTGACTGCAGGCACAGATTTTTATACAATCGAGTTTTCCCTTGTGGGAGTCGAAACAATGGTCCCCACAAAGTAATAATATATACATGACCAAGCACACAGCATGGGGTAGGATTCAAACCCCCAGTGCTGTATGTGTGCAACAAAGTCAGCGGCTTTGCCACTTTTTGGAAAAATAAACTATCCAGGAGTCATTATACGAATGAAGAAAGGACCGAAGACTTTTGGCTTGTGATTTATAACAGAAAGAATGTGAACCCTGTTCGACCTAAGACAAACATCCCTTTGCCAAGTGAAAACTTGTAGGAAGGGTCCAATAAATTAAAATATTTAGAATTTAATTGCCATTGTTCACACACCACAGCGAAATGTGTTCTCTGCATTTAACCCATATGTGACATAGCAGGGGGCAGCTAATTCAGCACCCAGTGAGCAGTACCTTGCTCAGGGTACCTCAGTGGTACCTTGCTGGTCAGGGATTCAAAACTGCAATCATTCAATTACGAGGTGTACTTCCCTGACCATTAAGCCACCACTGCTTACCAGCCTTACACAAGCTTTTAATAAAAAATTTCGCACAAGCTTTTGAGTGCTTTAGAATTCATCTTTAAAAAGTTAGTTTTCAATGAAGAACTTTTTTTCAGTTTAGATGGGATGTTGTTGCTTCTAAAATAGGGCATCCGTCTTAATAGTTCAATACGTGATGCATCAGAGTTAACTTACAGCACGATGTGAGTAAAAGTGAAACACATTTCTGAACTTCCTCCTCTGATAAATCTGTCTGCTTTTCATCTCCCTTTTTGCTATCAAATATGAAAGCTGCACCTGCCCCCCCCAGCAAAACACAGCAGGTGCACTGTTCGTTTTAATAGGTCAGAGCACTTGCGTTTCCTGAGAAATCTTGTTTTTCTACAGTGAAGCAAAATGTTGGTGCACACAGCAGAACATAGTCAGCAATGCATGATGCAAGTGAAGTGAGGCACTTAAGAAGCAAGTGGGATGACCAGAAGGTTGTAGGTTTGAATCCCACAAGGTGCTTTATTGAAGCCGTGTTGCACATACTTGCTGGTCTTTTTCTTATTACCAGCATTACTTCACTCCTCCTTATTTATGATGAATTTATTATACTATAAATTTGTCTTATTACTTTCAATATTCTCGTGGCAGGGTTGGCGGCCTTGCATTTCACTGCAGTTCACAATTGCACCGTATACTTCGCATGTCACAAACAAATCCCTTAAATCTTTGTTCTTCTCCGGCACAGACCTGATACGGTGGGTAGGACTGTCAGCTTTCACTGGTTACCTTTATATTCAGATCTTGATCATAAAAAATGCACACTAAACAAGCATTAGAAGTTGCTGCCTAATTACAAAAGAAGAACCACTGAAACGAATTTCAAGGCGGAAACATGTTGATTAATTACTACTCACACATCAGCCGTTACGTGAGAACCTTTTCGCTATCCCAGAATGCGTTTCACTGTGACCTCCCGTTAGTCATGCAATCGGTTTTGAAAATGACTCGCTTATCAGGAGCAGCGCCACGTCGATTTTTAATATTATTAATTACATTAAGTCCGTTTTCTGTTAAGAGAAACTGATAGCAACATTGTTTTAGTGTCACATATATAAATTTGCTTATCACGAGTTAAAAATTTTTAATGATGTGCGGTGTTTCTGCATTTATTCCCAGGCGTTTTCGGCAGAAATAACATTAAACACCGGAAATCTACCACAACTACTCTGCTGGAAGTACAGCGCCCTCTAGTGGTATAACAAATAAGTACAGCGCCCTCTAGTGGTATAACCCTCTCTGAATTCCTTCGATATTGTGCAGGAATCCAAGCGGCACTGGTTACTTAACTGCATCATAAATATTATTCTTCACAGCCCAACCGGCCACCTCAAAACATCAGGTCATAACAGAAGCATTTAAATCAATCAAACAATGACATGGAATAAATAAGCGATGGATATAGAAAAGACATAATACGCCAGGACGCGTCATGCAATCTGAGAAGATTATTAGGAGCTATTTGCTGTGGCATTTAGCAATAAACAGGACGTCTGCCCATCAGGGCGAGCGATAACATCAACTCGCATCTCAATTGAGCTGTAATGCATCAGATCCCATCAGCATTAAAGATTACGTGTATAAATCCCATCAAACCACTAGTTATCGTAGGATTCATTTGCATTTTAATTAACTCTCGAGAAAATGGTAATGTTAATGAGAAGGATGTGTATCCGGGGGGCTTTCAGCGTCACCAAAATGATTGTATAAGAAGTGGTGCTCATTAGCCTATGTGTTGAATAAAACTGTAATTATGCCTATAAAATATAGGCCTATATATTTATTTTGATTTATTAACCTGGGTTTCTTTTTTCAAACAGACAAGTCTGTCAGAGGGTCCTTCATAGTCCTCCTTCATCCGTACATTTTCAAATTCACTACCTAAAATATACTATCGTCGCTATTTTTGCGAAATATGTAGCCTACCTAATATGACGATCGCACGGCCTCCCGCCGGACGCCAGCCTGCTGCTACTGTTTGCCAAAAAACTAATCTAAACAACTCATTACTTTCGTGTCTGAAAACGATTTACTGTTGAAAGCCAAAGCAGGAGAACTGACTGGTTTCTATGTTTTATACGTATTGGACACTCCTACCAAGAGCGACATATATTATTTATTCATAACGTGTATTTATTTTAATATATTGGCGAGAATCAATCGGCTCAGCTTACAGCTTTATAGATAATGCAGGTTCACATTTCACTGGCTAAGGTTAAGTAACCTTCTGGGAATGGGACGCTTTCTGATACGAGCCGGTTACCGGCTACCAGCAAATACAAACGGCAGAAACAAATAGCATTTTACCGCAGTAATGTATCAAATAAATCGTTGCTGCGGAGGTTACTGCATTTAGTTATTTCAAAGGAGCACAAACATAATGGCTTTAAAAGACTTCAGGAAAGGTTAGGGCAAATGGAATTACCTCTGCCTTCAACCTCGTTAAACATTTATTGTGTGTGAAATTATATTTCTCCATTCTGACTCTGAGGAGGCTATGCAATAACAAAGCATTATGGGCAGATCTGACGAGATTTCATTCCTTTTAAATTATTAAAAGGGCCTAACCGTCGTTTTACATCGTTAGGGATCTGAGCTGAATGTAAATCAAGGCTAAAAACACATTAACAATTCCGGTGGAAATGGTCCTTTTGCGTTACATTTTTCTCGTAAACATATAGTAAAAACTGGCAGCGCGTTATGAAATGAAACTGAGGGCTGAATTTCCCCTGACATTAGATTTGCGGTACTGCCTTCTCATCTAAGTTTAACTACTAAGCAGAAGATGGTTGTCAAGACAAATGTCCATGAGAAGATATCCATCCATCCATCCATCCATCCATCCATCCATCCATCTACCTTTCAACTTCTTATCCAGTTCAGGGTTACAGTGAGAGGGACCATCCTGTTTGGAATGGACTGCCAGTACATCATAAGGCAGATATACAGGGATATATGTAATAAAATCAAGCAGTATGTTACATCAATAATGTATCATATAAAATTCATATAGCCTATTATAAAAGAATAAAAGATGATGATGAGATTATGCTGATTATAAATCTAATCTGTAAAAAATATATTTTTCATACAAGTCAACACTTATTTTATATTTTTGTATAAACATCACTGTGTGTTCGTATTTGAAACCTTACATACTGTATATTGCCTTCATATGTCGCTGTACAACACTCAGCAGCCAGTGAAATTGGGCCACGGCGATTATTTGGCATGTAATATCTGAGGCAATGATACCATCACCATCCCTTCTCTACAAAATCTTTCTTAATTTGATCCCTATCTGGCAAATTAGATTTTGTCCTAATCGGGCACATTCAGCCATTTCAGTGCCCGCCTGAAAACAGTTTTGGTCGTTTCCATTGTTTCCTTCTAAACTGACACGGGATCGATGGTCAGTAGCTTAGCGTCGGACTTGAAGCATTCACTTGGTCCGTATGTTGCTTCCACATATGTGCACTACATGATGTTTGCTGGCTTAGCGTGAAGCACTATTCCCTCATACCTCCAGCGTTGGTGGGGCTCAGATCCCGTCTCTGCTCTGTGTGTGGCTTTTACGTGGTACGTGTGGGTCTCCTCCAGCAGACCTGCAGTAAGGCTAATTGGCATCTCTAAAATTTCCCATAGTGTTTGTGTATGTGCCCTGTGATGGACTGGCATCCCGTCCAGGATGTACCCCAGCCTTCTGCCCTATGCTGCCTGGGACAGGGTCCAACCACCCCCTACCTCAGGATAAGCAATCGGAAGTCGGTGTAATGGACAGTCTTAAAAACACGAACAAGGTGATACTGAATGAGAACAGGAGCGGGCGTTTGCATATGTATTTTAATCACAGATTTTCTAATCTATAATATCTATAATAGGTACCTTAGGAGAGAAAAGCAAGCATTTGTACAACCTGTAAACCTTTAAACGGGCAGCGTAAGCCTACGCTGGCATGGCGCTGGGCTGGGAGGACTGGCGGATGTGGTGTCCGTCTCCTCCCAGCTGGCCTTTCCGTGCGTGCTGATACGCTGCTTTTTATTGTGGTTATTTTCAAAGGCGATGGCCATCGGGGTCCGGCAGTAACGATGCTGCGCTCCATTTAACTCGGATCCTCGTGCCGCCCCGTGCACCGGCATTTCCGCATAATCGCGGCTCTGAAAGTGCGGCTCAGTGGTTAAAAGCGACATTTTGATTTCATCTAGAAATACAATTTGTTTCTGTGGCAATCGCAAGGCATGATGAATCTGACCTAACAGATCAGGCCGAATCGAGAGTAAACGGGCATCAGAACCATTGGTCGATATTCGACACGGTTATTTTTACACTGAGGGTTTGATCAGTGCAAACTAGCTCCTGATTCACGAGTAGCATCTTTTAACTTCTGACATTATGTGTGATTGTGAATTACAATAAATCCAAGTATATGCTACAGCATTCTGTATACCGGGACCTGTCACTGAACTTAATTGAAAGGAATCAATTTCCCCTCGTTTCCGATAATGGCATCAGC